>NC_056741.1:1496257717-1496262717 GCF_019279795.1 Protopterus annectens
TGCAGACAGCTGGGTTTTTGTGGCCACTTGTTTGAAGTAAGTCATCAATTGAATTTGTTTTTCTGGAGTGAGGTAAGTCATCTGGGCAGTTGTATTCAAGCTTTCACCCAGGAATGTAATTGAGAGGGTACCAGTTGTGATTTCTTTTTGTTTATGGTGTACCCTAGACAAATTAGAAACCTTTTTACAAACGCCAGATGTTTTAGAAGACTGTCCTTGTTTTCTGCCTGAATTAGACAGTCGCCCAGGTAAGGATAAATTTGAATGTTTCTTTGTCTGCAAAATGCAATTACTGGTGTCAGGCACTTTGTGAAGACCCTGGGCGCAGCAGATAAGCCAAAGGGCAGTGCAGAGAACTGGTAATGCAAATAGCCTGCTTTGAAGTGGAGGTATCTTCTGCAAGATTCCCTGATTGGGATATGCAGGTAAGCCTCTAAGTCTAGAGTTACCAACCAGGCATCCTTGCCTAGCATAGGCAGTAACTGTTGTAGAGTCAGCATCTTGAATTTTGGAATGTCCAGAAATGTATTTAGAATGGATAAGTCCAGAATTGGACGCCATAATTTGTCTTTTCTGGGTACCACAAAAAGTCGTGAATAAAAACCTTGTCCTTTTTCCGGTGCTGGCTGAATAGCCCCCATATTCATGAGGGACATAACTTGTTTCTGGGCCTCTGCCCACTGATTTGGAAGAAGATCTGGCCATCCGTTTGGGATTGGCAACGTGTGGAAATGAAATCTGTATCCCTGGGATACTATATTTAAAACCCACTTGTCCTGGGTAATTAGTTGCCAATTTCGTGCATGAAGTGCCAGTTTTCCCCCCAAAGGGGCTGCCAAAAGATAAGTGCTTGGTGATTGCAGAGGAAAGTCATTGAGACTGTTTACCGTAGGAAGGTGCCTTGCTACTTCCACCCATTGTTTTGTTCTGTAAGTTCCTTGTGACTGAAACGTGGAGCCTTTGGAGTGTCTGGGTTTGACCTGAGCGGCTCTGGTGGGTACTGGAAAGGACCAATTCTTAGTAGGCCAGTGCCTACTGAACCTGGGTGGCTGCACTTGTAGGAAATCTTTAACCGTTTGCATAGATTTAGCTTTATCTTCCATCTTTTAAAAAACTTCTGCGACTGTCCTGTTGTAAAGGAGCATCCAACAATTTTGCTTTAACATGATCAGGCAGATTCTGCTCCTTGAGCCAAGCATGCATTCTTATCACAGATCCAGCTACAGCGGCCTTGCAAGAGGCCTCCAAGGAATCAAAACCATATTGCAAAGTATGCTTTCCAACTTGCTCAGCTGAATGCAATAAATCCTGCAACTCTATTTTCCACAGTCAGAAATCAACATAATTTTCTGTTTAAGCAAGCCCATGACATGCTGCTGATATTTAAGCATATGTAATTGACAGTTTAAAGCCCTGATTGCCAAGGTTGCAGACGTGTAAACCTTCTTAACCCATCTATCCAGCGCCCTGGAGTCTCTATCAGAAGGGGTAGGATTTTTAGCTGTAGAAGCCTTAACGCCCTTGGGACCCTGACAAATGGTTTCAGGGTCAGCAGTAGGGTTTTTAAAAAGGAATTTGTGGGAGTCAGGAACCCTGTAATATCTGTCTGGCTTACTAGGAGCAGGAGGCAGGGAATCAGGAGCCAAGCTGGATTCTGAGAAAACATCAACAACAATGTCTAGAACAGTAGGTATAGCCAAAGGCCTATGCTGAGGAAGAAGGAAATCCCTAAGCCTCTTTTCGGATTCTGAAAAATCCTGACTCTCCCAGTGAAACTGTTCCCTTAAGGTATGCAAAGTTTCTCCAAAAGAGAAGTCCTCAGGAGGAGAAGCAGAAGGGATGGAATCTTCTGCATCAAAGTCCTCATAAGGTGGAATAGATAACTTCTGATCAGAAGAGGAATCAGAAGAAATAGAAACCTGATCTGATGATTCATAGTCAGTGCCCTGCCTAGGCCCTCTTAGCAGGAGGGGGATGGCAACCCCTGATCAAGGTAATTAAATCCTCAGCCATTTTGATCATTTGTTTTTTAGGCATAGGGGCCTGTGCATGTGGCCCAAGAGTCAGTTTCTTAGACATAGAAGTTGATTTTGGCCTAGGTTTTGAAGATGGCGTTGGTTTAATATACAAATCTTTAGGCCTGAAAACACCCTCAGAAGCCGGTGCCTGCTCAGCGGCTCTAGACCCATCCAAGGTAGAGACATCCACAGGTTCAATATTTAAAAGTATCTCGCGGCATACCGGACTCCGAATGGGTCTCCATAGAAGCCTGCGAATCAAAAGTAGCGGGTATCATGGGCTGCGAAAGTGCCTCGCTGAGTACCGGCGACTGGCTTAGGAGAAGCTTTGTCATCAGTTTTGGACCTCGACAGTCTCTCTCTTTTTCTTTGCTCTTTTTAGATATTCCGGTAGTCGGATTGCTAACAGATGACATTTCAGTATAGATAAATCTCGAGCCCAAATATTTAGAAGCAAAAATATACCACCGCTTAATAATGCGCTGATTAAATCTAGCACAAAACCGACAGCAAGGCACGTTGTGGTCAGGGCCTAGGCAAGGAATACAGTACAAATGAAAATCCTTATGAGGCATTTGCTTCCCACAAGTAATACAATTATTAACTTTTATTGACATCGGTAAGGAGCAAGAAAAAGTTTCCCCAACGGGGTACTTAGCTTTTAGATGAAGACTTTGGTTCTGAAACTCGAAAACGAAAATTTCAGGAGTCGGACGACCGGCACTTGCAAACTGCTTCTGCTTCAGGCACCGCGCGGCAAGAAAGACTGATGAAAATAGCATCGGCTGCATGTTTTATACCCCTGACGTCATTGAAGAAGGGACAGCAACCGACGCAGGACCCAAGACTTTGTTAATCAGGCCAACTGAGGTTAACCTGCCATCAAATTACCCCAAATGTAATGACTGCAACAGTGAAACACGAAGAACATCTCAGGGAGACGGGCATCCTGATTAAAGGACACTTCTGAAACCACCTTTGGCATGAAAGATGGGTTGGTTCTCACAGTACTGCTGTGTGGACACAAAGGCTGAAATGATACCTGCTGCAGAACTTTCTTTACAAGCCCATCTCTGATGCAGCCTGAAACTGGGCTGCCACAGTTGAGATAGGATGAATCAGCTTGGTTATGGCTAATGGCAATGTAAATAGGCTCAGCATTGATTATGGTAAGGCAACCAGTTTTGAACCTGAAAGGTTCAGGGAACATCATTGGATAATGCTTAGGTGCTTGCAAAACTGTATCTGAGCAATGAACACTGCACATCCTGACTTGAGGTGGTGCAAGCTCAGTGGGCCTGATATATGGCGACAAATATACTTTAAGGCAAGATCTTGGCTATAGGCAGTAGGACTGCTCAGCCCTCTGAGTTTTAGGCTGCTGGTTGCCTCCCCAATCCCATCATGCCTCCCTTACAGACCTCCAGTTCTTTTGTGGTATGTCAGCATATGCTAGCTAATTTTGGAGTGAAAAGAGGTAACCCAGCATCCTAAAGAAAAAGGAGGAGAAATACAAAGATCAGATAAGATTGTTTGGGGGTGTTGTGCCTCCCAAATGTAAGCTAGCTTTCTCACTCCAGGCTTGAGAAGTGGGGAAACTTAGGAAAGTGTTAATGGATGCACTTCTTACATATCTAGTTTCTAAATTCATAACTTTTGTATGTGGTAAGTGCATTCACCTTTGGTATTACAATGGACAAGTGCTACGCTGATATACCTGGGCAGTCCCAGTAATGAGAAAGTACAGTTGTGTAAAAACCTGCCATAAAAGTAGATGGCCTCTGATCACTGTTGCAGCATTCCAGACTACTGGGTTATCTCCTTAAATAACCTGGATGTCTGGCCAGGGTACCATAGCCAAAACCTTCCATACAGCCATTTGTCTGACAAATGATCGAAGCCTGTGGCTGTATGGGTACATAAGTGTATGTATGGGCATAAATTCTCAGACTATCTACAAACCAGTAAAAGCCTGAAGAGGTCTGAGGGCTCAGCTAAGAATGGAAAGGCATAAAGACAATGGTCCCTGAGGAAAAGGAAACCCAAAAGAAGGTAGGGTTGGGGAAAGAATACTGCAGTGATAGTAGGACACCAACTGTTGCAGTAAGTTATTAAACAACTGTAGTATGTCCTTCCTTAAATCGCTGTTGCTGTACTCCAAACTGTTTAGTGATCCCAAAGCTTGTGAAGGGTGACTGGACATGAAACAGGAGCACTGTCCAGTAATCTAGAGAGGACTGACCTAAGGAGGGCTACTCTAGATTTAGAAAAGGCATCCATGCTGTAATGTTTGGCAAAGGTATGCTCCGAAGACCAAGTAGCTGCTTCTAGGGTGGTTTTAGACGAGGTCACTGCTCTACCAGAATGTGCCTTTGCTGGAGAAAGTAAGGATTTCCCATGTTGAAATTAGTAAAATGTATGGGATTTAAAAATCTAGTTAGAAATATTTTGCTTTGAGACAGGGCTCCTCAACTTGGAATCTTGAAAAAAGAAACAACTGGTTAGATTTGTGGACATCTTTAGCCTCACCCAAGTAGAATGAGTCGGCTTCGCACATAAATGGACTACAGAATCCACTCTCCCTTGTTTTGTGGGTTAGGATGTTAAGTGGGACGATTTATGGCCAACAGAGTTCATTTACCACTTTAGGCATATAGAGAGACTGGCCCTCAAGGACACACTTGTCCTTATGAAAAATAAGGAGAGGAGGAGTTACTTATTATAGGGGCCAGTAGTTTGGAGATTTGTATAGCCAAGATAAGGGCTACCAGAAGAATGGTTTTCCAGCCAGAGAATCTGACAGAAGAAGAGGTTGCTTGTTTGAAAGGAGGAAGGTTGAGTTTTTCCAGCACAACATTGAAGTCTGAAGCAGGTGGGACAGCTTAGCAACGGTTTTACCTCTAGTCTGGACAGAAGCGGAGGATCCACAAATAGGCAAGAAGAAACTGACAAATGTTGTACCTTGATAGAAGAGTATGCCAG
>NC_056741.1:1496267717-1496365217 GCF_019279795.1 Protopterus annectens
GGAGTGAGATCTGATACCAGTAGGGACAGATTTCCCATGATAGGAATAACAAAACCGTATGCAGTGGCTAATCCACTTTGAAATGGTCTGTTTGGTAACTGGTTTCCCTTGAGCCCCTACGGCATAGGACACAAAAAGTTGTTCTGATTTCCTGAAGGACTTTGTTCTGTCCAAATAATAACGTAGCTGCCTATGGATGTCTAAAGTGTGAAGCAGCCTCTCCCCTTTGTTTTGAGGGTTAGGATAAAAGGTAGGTAGGTGTATGGCTTGATTTAAGGCTACCCTGGATACCACTTTTGGCATAAAAGATGGGTTGGTACGAAGGAAACCCTGTCCTGATGGAAGATGAGGAAGGGCTGCACCGCCATGAGGGCCTGTAGTTCAGAAACCCTACGAGCTGAAGTGATGGCCAGAAGGAAAGCTGTTTTCCAGGACAAATGTTGCAGATCTGTTGAGGCAGCAGGTTCAAAGGGAGGCAATGTTAATTTTTCTAGTATGTAATTAAGGTCCCAGGCTGGTATTGGTTGCTTCCTTGGAGGTCTTGTATTCTTAGCCCCTCTGAGGAACTGTCGTAAGAGTGGGTGAGAGAATAAAGGAGGATCCGTGTTGAATTCTGCAGAAATGGCTGAGGCATGTATTTTTATGGAAGAAAATGAAAGTCCACTGTTCAGCAGTTCAGCTAGGTACTGTAAAACCTGAGGCAAGTTCAATTTTCTAGGGTCCTGGCCTCTTTTCTCATTCCAACAGCAAAACCGCTTCCATTTTGCAGAGTAAGCTTTTCTAGTAGATGGTCTTCTGGCCTCCAAAATGACATCCTGCACCTCCTTGGAGAGTAGGGACTGTTGTGGTGTCAAGGAATTTTCCATGTAGCGAGGTTGAGTGTTTTCAGCTGACTGTGAAGAGTTTTGCAGCTGTTCTGAGTCAGTAGGGGAGGCATTAGAGGCAGGGACCAGGGAGGAGTATGTGTTAGGCTCCTCAGGAGTGGATACCAGTGTTGCCTTGGCCAATCTGGAGCAATCAGTATCTTCCTCGGTTTGTCTGTTCTTGCTTTCAAAAGCACCTTGGGCAGAAGGGGCAGAGGTGGGAATGCATAAACTGTCCATGCTGTCCAACTGAATGAAAGGGCTTCCACTTTCCAGGCCTTTGGATGAAAGGTCCTTGAACAAAACTTTTTCAGTTGATAGTTCCTGTGGGAGGCAAAAAGATCTATGTCTGGCCTCCCCCACGCTTGGATTATCTCTGTAAACACCTGAGGATGTAACTTCCATTCGTGTGGATCTGTTATATTTCTGCTTAGAGTGTCTGCCAGTGTGTTTTCCAGTCCTGGCAAGTATTGTGCTTGAAGCTCGATTTGTCTTTCCAGAGCCAAGTTCCAAAGAGTCATGGCTAGTCTGCACAAGGGGTATGAATGTGTTCCTCCTTGTTTGTTTATGTACCACATTACTGTGGTGTTGTCTGTTCTTATCAGTAATTGTCCTGGACGCAGGAAGTCCTTGAAAGCTGTAATTGCATTTATCACTGCTAGCATTTCTTTTTGATTGATGTGAAGGTGCTTTTCCTTTTGGGACCATCTGCCCTGAATGCACCTGTCCTTCATGTGCGCCCCAGGCGTAATCTGAGGCGTCTGTGGTTATGACTTGTTTTGCTTGAGGCTTGCAGAATGGAAGGCCTGTGTTTACTTGACATGCTTGGACCCACCATAGAAATTCCTTTTGCAAACATGGAATTATTGGTATAATTGCTTCCAAACTGTGACTGTGTTGAGACCATAGATTTTTTAGGTACCATTGAAGTTTCCTCATATGCAGCTTTGCACATGGGATTAGAAGAATGCAAGATGCCATGAATCCCAGAGCCTGCAGGATTTTCCTTGCAGTAAGCCTGGTACTTTTTGCTAGTGTTTTGAAGTACTGAGATAGTTGCCCTTGTTTTTCTGGCGTAAGATATGCCATCTGGGTGTTTGTGTCCAAGTTGGCGCCCAGGAAGGTTATTTTCTGAGATGGTGTTAGTCTTGATTTCTCCTTGTTGATGGTATATCCCAGAGAAAGCAGTAACCGTGTCACATAAGCCAGATATTCCAGTAGTATGCGTTTGCTGTCCGCTTGGATCAGGCAGTCGTCCAGATAAGGGTAAATTTGTATCCCTTGAAGTCTGCAGTAGGCAATCACTGAAGCCAGGCACTTTGTGAATACTCTGGGCGCAGTAGATAAGCCAAAGGGCAATGCAGAGAATTGATAGTGGATTGAACCTGCAAGAAATCTGAGGCATCTTCTGCAGCTTTGTGTGACTGGGACATGCAGGTATGCCTCCTTGAGGTCCAATGTTACCAGCCAAAACTCCTTGCCCAGCATGGGAAGAAGTTGCTGTAATGTGAGCATCTTGAATTTTGGCACGAGTAGGAATGTGTTTAGGATGGATAAGTCCAAAATGGGTCTCCAGTCGGTTCCTTTTCTTGGTACCAGAAAAAGTCTTGAATAAAAACCTTGACCTTGTTGGAGTGTAGGTACCTTTTGTATAGCTCTCATGTTTAGGAGCTTTGAAATTTGCAGTTGTGCCTCTGCCCTTTGATTTTGTGGCAGGTTTGGCATGCCTCTCATTTTTGGAAGAGTGTGAAATTGAAATTTGTAGCCTCTGTTTATAATGTCCAGTATCCATTTGTCTGTTGTGACAATATGCCAATTGCTTGCAAATAATGCTAGTTTCCCTCCCAAAGGTGCTGTCAGCTGAGACTTGCTTGGCATGGAAATGAGGGAGTCATTGGGTTTGCTTCCTGTATTGTTGTGCACTGTCTTCACCACCTCTTGGTGCTGGAGATTGCCATTGTCTGCCTCTATATGATCCTTGTGATTGCCCTCTGCCCCTTGTGCGTCTGTATCTGCCTCTTTGGGGCTTGTCAGTGGCTGGAAAGGACCAGTTTTTTGAAGGCCAATTTCTGCTAAAACGTGGTGGTTGGACCTGTAAGAAAGCCTTGACAGTTTGCATAGATTTGGCTTTTTCTTCCATTTTCCGTAGTATGTCCTCAGCATTAGTACCAAATAATAAATCCTTTTGTAAAGGAGCATCAAGAAGTTTAGCTTTCACATGATCAGGTAAATTTTGTTCTCTAAGCCAGGCATGCCTGCGAATGACTGATCCTGTGGCAGCCGCTCTACTGGAAGCCTCTAGGGCATCATAACCACATTGTAAGGTGTGTTTACCCACTTGCTCTGCACTATGCATCATATCCTGTAACTCTTTTAAATCTGGTTGTTCAGGTTGAGACATTTTGTTCCTTAATTGTGATAACAGGTACTGTTGATATTTAATCATATGAAACGGCCAGTTTAAGGCCCTCATGGCTAGGGTGGCCGAGGTATATACCTTTTTACCCCACCTTTCTAGAGATCTGGATTCCCTTTCTGCAGGGAGTGGATTCTTGGCAGTGGAGGCCTTTAATCCCTTGGGGCCTTGTGAAATGGTTTCAGGGTCAGCATTATGGCCTTTGTAGAGAAATTGGTGAGAGCTGGGTACTCTGTAATACCTATCAGGTTTTACTGGTGCAGGAGGCAGAGAATCAGGGTTAAGGCAAGCCTCCGAATAGACATCATCCAGTACATCCAAAACAGGGGGTATAGCCAGAGGTCTGTGCTGAGGTAACCAAAGAAATTCCCTAAGTCTTTTCTTGGAATCTGAAAAGTCTTGGCCTTCCCAATGGAAGTGTTCCCTCAAAGTGTGCAAGGTTTCCCCAAAGAAAAATCCTCAGGAGGGATACAGAAGGAATGGACTGTTCTGCATCCGAATCCTCAAAAGGGGAGTAAGAGTGTTCCTCTGCATCAGAATGTTCTGATAAAATGGATCCCTGATCAGAAGAGGAGATTCTTCCTCCACTCTGGGTCTCTTGTCAGGAGGGGGCTGAGAACCTCTGATAAGAGTAATTAAATCCTCAGCCATTTTAAGCATCTGTTTCTTAGGCATGGGTCCAGGAGATGGGCCCTGTGCAACAGGCCTCGTGGGATGCCTGGCTGCTTTGGATTTAGTAAAAGCCTTTATTGAAAAAGAAGATGAGGGCCTAAATACACCATGGGTGGAGGTGGACCTGTCCACATTAGTAGGCTCGACATTAGCAGGGGCTTCGGTTGTAGTCTGGGAAAGGACCGAGGACCCAGCGGTCTCGGGTACAGAGAACACCGCCAAAGGAGTGTCGTCGGTAGTCAGGGACTGCAAAGGCGTCTCGCTGAGAACCGGACCATGTGTAGCCTGTTTTGGCGTGGTGTCTGCGGAGACTGGGGGTCTCGCGTGTCGGTCCTTTTCCTTGCGTTTTTTGGACAAAACGGTAGTCGGAGTGTCCGACGACATCTTATAATCAAAAGCTTTACCAAAGTAGTGTTGGGCGAACTCCGCCCGACGCTTGATAGTGCGTTTATTGAAGGTAGCGCAAAAGCGACAGCCCAATACGTCGTGGTCTGGGCCCAAACAAGGTATGCAACGGGAATGGAAATCCTTATGCGGTATTTGCTTCCCACAAGAAATACAATTATTAACTTTTTCTGACATCGGTCTGAGGCAAGAAAAGTTTCCCCAACGGGGTACTTAGCTTTAAAGAAGACTTCGGTTCCAATTTTTTTTGTAATTCAGGAGCTGGCCGACCGGCACTTGCGAACTGCTTCTGCTTCGGGCACCGCGCAGCAAAAAAAGACTGAAAAACATGGCGTCGGCTGTGTCTTATATACTCTGGCCTTACTGACGTCAGAAAAGTAAGCGGCGACAACCGACGCCGGACCAAGACTTTGGAATTCGGCCGACCGAGGGACCGCCTGATGGCTGAAAACCCATCTGTGATTACTGCAGCTGTATGCACGATGAACATCTAGGAGGAGCCAGAATGCCCTGCAACACAGAGGTGGCAAAGCCTGCTCTAGTTTTGGAGTATAAAGGTAGGTGGTAGTGTTTAGTGAAGGTATGCACAGAACTCCAAGTGGCTGCCTCCAAAATATCTTTGGTAGGAACTCCTCTGAGGAAGGCTGCAGAGGTAGCTGTGGCTCTTGTGGAGTGGGATCTGATGCCAGCAGGTACAGATTTACCATGAAAGGAGTAACAAAAACGTATGCAGTGGCCTATCCATTTTGAAATTGTCTGTTTGGAAATTGGCTTCCCTTGAGCTCCTACAGCATAGGACACAAAGAGTTGTTCTGATTTTCTGAAAGGCTTTGTTCTGTCCAAATAGTAACGCAGCTGCCTATGGATGTCTAAGGAATGTAGCAGCCTTCCCCCCCTTTGTTTTGAGGGTTGGGGTAAAAGGTAGGTAAGTGTATGGCCTGATTTAAAGCTACCCTGGATACTACCTTAGGCATAAATGACGGGTTGGTTCGTAGGGAAACCCTGTCCTGATGGAAGATGATAAAGGGATGCACAGCCATGAGGGCTTGTAGTTCCGAGACCCTACGAGCTGAGGTAATAGCCAGAAGGAAAGCTGTTTTCCAGGACAAATATTGCAAATCTGTTGAGGCAGCTGGCTCAAAAGGAGGCAAGGTTAACTTTTCTAGAATGTAATTAAGATCCCAAGCTGGGATTGGTTGTTTCCTTGGAGGTCTTATATTCTTAGCCCCTCTGAGGAACTGTCTTAAGAGTGGGTGAGAGAATAAAGGTGGATCAGTGTTGTATTCTGCAGAAATGGCTGAGGCATGGATTTTGATGGAGGAGAATGAAAGTCCACTGTTAAGCAGCTCGGCTAGATACTGTAATATTTGAGACAAATTCAGTTTTCTAGGATCCTGGCCCTTTTTCTCATTCCAAGCTCAAAACCATTTCCATTTTGCGGAGTAAGCTTTTCTAGTAGATGGCCTTCTGGCCTCCAGAATGACATCCTGCACCTCCTTGGAGAGTAGGGTCTGTTGTGGTGTTAAGGAATCTTCCATGCGGCCAGATTGAGTGTTTTCAGCTGACTGTGAAGAGTTTTATAGCTGTGCTGAGTCAGAAGAGGCATTAGAGGTAAGGTCCAGGGAGGAGAACGCGTTAGGCTCCTCAGGAGTGGGTACCAGTGTTGTCTTGGCCAGTCTGGAGCAATCAGCATAATCTTTGGTCTGTCTGCTCTTGCTTTCAAAAGCACCTTGGGCATTAGAGGAAGATGTGGGAAGGCGTAAACTGTCTGTGCTGCCCAACTGAAAGAAAGGGCGTCCACTCTCCAGGCCTTTGGATGAAATGTCCTTGAGCAGAATTTTGTCAATTGATGATTTTTGTGGGAGGCAAAGAGATCTATGTCTGGCCTTCCCCACGCTTGGATTATCTCTGTAAACACTTGAGGATGCAACTTCCATTCGTGTGGGTCTGTCATATTTCTGCTTAGATTGTCTGCCAGCGTGTTTTCCATACCTGGCAAGTACTGTGCTTGAAGCTCGATTTGCAACTCCAGAGCCATGTTCCAAAGTGACATGGCCAGCCTGCACAGGGGGTATGAATGTGTTCCTCCTTGTTTGTTTATGTACCACATTACTGTGGTGTTGTCTGTTCTTATCAATAATTGCCCTGGATGCAGGAGGTCCTTGAAAGCTGTAATAGCATTTATCACTGCTAACATTTCCTTTTGATTGATGTGAAGGTGCTTTTCCTTTAGGGACTTTTGCCCTGAATGCACCGGTCTGTCATGTGCGCCCCCCAGGCGTAGTCTGAGGCGTCTGTTGTGATGACTTGATTTGCTTGAAGCTTGCAGAATGGTAGACCTGTATTTGTTTGGCATGCTTGAGCCCACCATAGAAATTCCTTTTGCAAACATGGAATTAGTGGTATTATTGTTTCCAAACTGTGGCTGTGTTGAGACCATAGGTTTTTTAGGTACCATTGAAGTTTCCTCATATGCAACTTTGCACATGGGATTAGAAGAATGCAAGATGCCATGAATCCCAGAGCCTGCAGGATTTTCCTTGCAGTTAGCCTGGTACAATTTGCTAGTATCTTGAAGTACTGAGTTAGTTGCCCCTGTTTTTCTGGCGTAAGATAGGCCATCTGGGTGTTTGTGTCCAAGTTGGCACCCAGGAAAATTATTTTCTGAGATGGCGTTAGCCTGGATTTCTCTTTGTTGACTGTGCATCCCAGAGAATTCAATAACCGTGTTACATAAGCCAGATGTTCCAGAAGTATGTGTTTGCTGTCCGCTTGGATCAGGCAGTCGTCCAAATAAGGGTATATTTGTATCCCCTGAAGTCTGCAGTAGGCAATTACTGATGCCAGGCATTTCGTGAATACTCTGGGCGCAGTAGATAAGCCAAAGGGCAGTGCAGAAAATTGATAGTGGATTGAACCTGCAAGAAATCTGAGGTATCTTCTGCAGCTTTGTCTGATTGGGACATGCAGGTATGCCTCCTTGAGGTCCAATGTTACCAGCCAAGACTCCTTGCCCAGCATGGGAAGAAGCTGCTGTAAGGTTAGCATCTTGAATTTTGGCACGAGTAGAAATGTGTTTAGGATGGAGAAGTCCAAAATGGGTCTCCAATCGGTTCCCTTCCTTGGTACCAGGAATAGTCTGGAATAAAAACCTTGACCTTGTTCGTGAGTAGGTACCTCTTGAATAGCTTTCATGTCCATGAACTTTGAAATTTGTATTTGAGCCTCTGCCCTTTGATTGTGTGGCAGGTTCGGCATGCCTCTCATTTTTGGAAGTGTGTGAAAATGAAATCTGTAGCCTCGGTTTATAATGTCCAGGATCCATTTGTCTTTTGTGACAATATGCCAATTTTTTGAAAATAATGCCAGCTTTCCTCCTAAGGGTGCTGCCACTTGAGCCTTGCTTGGCATGCAAAGGGGAAAGTCATTGGGTTTGTTTCCTGTATTGCTGTGAACTATCTTCGCCACCTCTTGGTGTTGGAGATTGCCATTGTCTGCCTCTATACGATCCTTGAGATTGTCCTCTGCCCCTTGTGCACCTGTATCTACCTCTTTGGGGCCTGCCCGTGGCTGGAAAGGACCAATTTTTTTGAAGGCCAATTTCTACTAAAATGTGGTGGTTGTACCTGTAGAAAAGCTTTAACAGTTTGCACAGATTTAGCTTTTTCTTCCATTTTCCTTAGTATCTCCTCAGCATTAGCACCAAATAATACATCCTTTTGTAGAGGAGCATCTAGTAATTTAGCTTTGACATGATCAGGCAAGGTTTGTTCCCTAAGCCAGGCATGTCTACGTATGACTGATCCTGTAACAGCAGCTCTACTTGAGGCCTCTAGAGCATCATAACCACATTGGTAAGGTGTGCTTACCCACTTGTTCTGCACTATGCATCATATCCTGCAACTCCTTCAAATCTGGTTGTTCAGGTTGTGACATTTTATTTTTTAATTGTGATAACAGAAACTGTTGATATTTAAGCATATGGAACTGACAGTTTAAGGCCCTCATGGCTAGGGTGGCCGAGGTATATACCTTTTTCCCCCACCTTTCCAAGGATCTAGAGTCTCTCTCGGAAGGTAATGGATTCTTAGCAGTAGAGGCCTTCATTCCCTTGGGGCCCTGAGAAATGGTTTCTGGGTCAGCAGTATGGCTTTTGTAAAGAAATTGGTGTGAGTTAGGAACTCTGTAGTACCTATCAGGCTTGACTGGGGCTGGAGGCAGGGAATCCGGATTAAGGCAGGCCTCCGAGTAAACATCATCAAGTATGTCCAAGACAGGAGGTATCGCCAGAGGTCTGTGCTTCTTCTTCTTCTTCTTTCGGCTTTTCCCGGTTAGGGGTCGCCACAGCGGATCACCTTGTCCGCACATTGAATGGCAGTGGAGTTTTACGGTGTCGAGTTGCCAGCCCGGCGCCCAACCTTCCACAGAAGGCACACTCACACGCACACCTAGGGCCAATTTAGAGTGTCCAATCCACCTGCAGCATGTCTTTGGGATGTGGGAGAAACCGAGCACCGGAGGAAACCCACGCGACCACAGGGAGGACATGCAGACTCCGCACAGAAGGCACCCCAGCCGAGGATCGAACCAGAGAACCTCTTGCTGTGAGGCGGCAATGCTAACCACTGCACCACCGTGGCCGCCCTAGAGGTCTGTGCTGATGTAGCAAAATAAATTCCCTAAGCCTTTTCTTGGAATCTGAAAAATCTTGGCCTTCCCAATGGAAGTGTTCCCTCAAGGTATGCAAGGTTTCCCCGAATGAGAAATCCTCTGGGGGGGATACAGAAGGAATGGACTGCTCTGCATCAGAATCTTCAAAAGGGGAGTACGAATGTTCCTCCTCATCAGAATGTTCTGAAATAATGGAGCCCTGGTCAGAAGAGGGAGATTCTTCCTCCACTCTGGGTCTCTTGTCCGATGGGGGTTGGGAACCCCTGATAAGAGTAATTAAATCCTCAGCCATTTTGAGCATCTGCTTTTTAGGCATGGGGCCTGGAGATGGGCCCTGTGCAACAGGTCTCCTGGAGTGCATGGCTGATTTAGACTTAGTAAAGGCCTTGATGGAAAAGGAAGAGGAAGGTCCGAAGACACCATGGGTGGAGGTAGACCTGTCCACATTAAGAGGCTCAACACTAACAGTGGCTTCGGTAGCTGTAGTCAGGGTGTGGGCCGAGGAACCTGTGGCCTCGGTTACAGAGGACACCGCCAGAGAAGTGTCGTCGGTAGTCAGGGGCTGCGTAGGCGCCTCGCTGAGAACCGGACCACGTGTAGCTGGTTTTGGCGTGGTGTCGGTGGGGGCCACGGACCTCGCGTGTCGGTCCTTGTCCTTGCGTTTTTTTGGACAAAACAGGAGTCGGAGTCTCCAACGACATTTTATAGTTAAAAGCTTTACCAAAAAAGTGCTGGGCGAACTCCGCCCGACGCTTAATAGTGCGTTTATTGAAAGTAGCACAAAAGCAACAGCCCGAGACGTCGTGGTCTGGGCCTAAACAAGATATACAGAGGGAATGGAAATCCTTATGCGGTATTTGCTTCCCACAAGAAATACAATTGTTAACTTTGTCTGACATCGGTCTGAGGCAAGAAAGGTTTCCCCAATGGGGTACTTAGCTTTAAAGAAGACTTCGGTTTCCAAATTTTCATAATTTCAGGAGCTGGCCGACCGGCACTTGCGAACTGCTTCTGCTTCGGGCACCGCGCAGCAAAAAAGACTGAAGAAAATGGCGTCGGCTGTGTCTTATATACCCCTGTCGCACTGACGTCAGGAAAGAAGGCGACAACAACCGACGCCGGACCTAGACTTTGGAATTCGGCCGACCGAGGACCCGCCTGACGGCAGGAGAACCCATCTGTAATGACTGCAGCTGTATGCATGATGAACATCTGCAGTGGCAAAGCCTGCCCTGGACTTGGAGAAGAGAGGCAAATGATAATGCTTTGTAAAAGTATGAACAGAACTCCAAGTAGCAGCTTCTAGAATGTCTTTGGTTGTCACCCCTCCGAGAAAAGCTGCTGATGTAGATGCAGCCCTGGTGGAATGTGACCTAATGCCCTTGGGCACCGGTTTACCATGATGCAAATAGTAGAAACGAATGCAGTGGCTTATCCACTTTGAAATAGCCTTTCCCTCTGATCCTGCAGCAAATGCCACCAGTAGCTGCTCAGACTTTCTTAGAGATTTGGTCCTGTTTAAGTAGAATCTTAGTTGTCTGTGTATGTCCAAGGAATGCAGAATCCGCTCCCCCTTGTTCTGCAGATTTGGGTAAAAAGTTGGCAGGTGAATATTTTGGTTAAAAGCCACACTGGATACCACCTTAGGCATAAAGGAAGGATTGGTCCTGGGACACCCTGTCTGGGTAAAATATAATAAAAAGGCTCCACAGCCATGAGGGCCTGTAGCTCTGAAACCCTTCTTGCTGAAGTGATTGCCAGAAGGAAAGCTGTTTTCCAGGATAAAAACTTTATATCTGCAGTAGCAGCTGGTTCAAATGGAGGCAGGGTGAGCTTTTCCAACACAAAATTGAGGTCCCATGCAGGAATTGGTTATCTTCTGGGAGGCCTTAAATTTTTGGCCCCTCTAAGATATTGTTTTAGCAAAGGATGAGAAAAGATCGGTGGCTCTGTGTTGTGATGAGCAGAGATGGCAGACACATGGATTTTTATTGATGAAAAAGATAGGCCCTTGTCAAGCATCTCAGTCAAGTATTGTAAAATCTGAGGAATATTTGGCTTTGCTGTGTCAGTTCCTTGTGCTTGGTTCCAAGAAGAGAATCTCTTCCATTTATCAGCATAAGATTTTCTAGTACTAGGCCTTCTGGACTCCAAAATGACATCCATCACAGATTTACTGAGAGGTGTTGTTTGAATAACTACACGATCAGCCATGCTGCCAGGTTCAGAGTTTGGAGCTGATTGTGCAGGATTTGATTGTTCTGCTGAGACAGTAGATGAGGTATTTGAGGCAAGTACCAAGGAGGGAGTTGAGACATATTCCTTAGGATTGGGTACCAGTGTTGGCGAGGTCAGTCCGGGGCAATTAGAATCATTTTTGTTTTTTTCCTGTCTGACCTTTAGTAGGACCTTGGGAATAAGAGGCAGAGGAGGAAAGGCGTAGACTGATAGGTTTTTCCAACTGAAGGAAAGGGCATCCACTTTCCATGCTTGTCTGTGATAAGTCCTTGTGCAGAATTTGTCCGGTTGATAATTCTGGGGAGAGGCAAATAGTTCTACATCCGGGCTCCATCATTTCTTTATCACGCTGAAGACTTGTGGATCCAGTTTCCACTCGTGAGGGTCCATAAGGTTTCTGCTTAGTTCGTCTGCCAGAGTATTTTTCCTTCCTGGCAGGAATTGCGCCTGCAGATGTACTTGTAAGTTAATGCTGTGTCCCACAAAGTCATGGCTAGTCTGCAAAGAGGGTAAGAATGTGTGCCTCCCTGCTAGTTTATATACCACATGACCGTGGTGTTGTCTGTCTTTATCAGTAGTCCCAGATGAAGTAGGTCCTTGAAGGCTGTCAGGGCATTCTGAACAGCTAGCATCTCTTTTTGATTGATATGTAGATGCATTTGGGTTGAGGATCATGTGCCCTGAATGTATCTTCCTGCCATGTGGGCCCCCCCAGGCATAATCTGATGCGTCCGTTGTTAGTGTCTGCCTGGCTGGGGGTAATGTGAATGGCTGTCCCTTGTTTTGGTGACAAGCCTTTGTCCAATATCAAAACTCCTGTTGTAGGCAGGGAATGAGAGTAATCATGGTTTCCAGGCTGTGGCAATGTTGAGTCCAAACACTTTAGGTACCATTGAAGTTTCCTCATATGCAGTCTTGCATATGGAATTAGTAGGATGCATGATGCCATGAAGCCCAAAGCCTGCAGAATTTTTCTTGCAGATAACTGGGCCTTTGTTGCCAACATTTTGAAATAGGTAGTCAGTTGCCTTTGTTTGTATGACGTGAAATAAGCCATCTGGGCAGTTGTAATTAAGCTTGCACCCAGGAATATTATCTCTTGAGAGGGTACTAGTTTTGATTTCTTGTTGACTGTGTACCCTAGGCATGTTAGAAGTCTTTTCACAAACGCCAGATGCTGTAAAAGAATGTCCTTGTTCTCTGCTTGAATTAGACAGTCGTCCAAGTAAGGATATATTTGTATTCCTCTTTGTCTGCAGAATGCAATTACTGGTGCCAGGCTCCTTGTAAAGACCCTGGGCGCAGTAGATAAGCCAAAAGGCAGTGCAGAGAATTGGTAATGCATTGAGACAGCCTTGAATCTGAGGTATCTTCTGCATAATTGTCTGATTGGGACATGCAGGTATGCCTCTTTTAGGTCTAGTGTCACCAGCCAAGCATTCTTGCCCAGCATGGGCAGAAGCTGCTGCAAAGTCATCATCTTGAATTTTGGCATATCCAGGAATGTGTTCAGAATAGATAGATCCAGTATTGGTCTCCAGGTCTTGTCCTTTCTGGGTACCAAGAACAGTCTTCAGTAAAATCCTTGTCCCTGCTCTTGCACTAGTACTTGTTGAATGGCCTCAATGTCCATGAGGGATGAGACTTGTTTTTGTGCCTCTGCCCACTGATTTTTTGGCAGATCTGGCCAGCTGTTTGCCTTTGGCAGGGTATGGAAATGGAACTTGTACCCTTGTGACACGATATTTAGAACCCACTTGTCCTGGGTTATAATGTGCCAATTTTGAGAAAAAAGTGCTAATTTTCCCCCTAAGGGTGATGCCAGCAAATAAGTGCTTGGTGCTGGCAGGGGGAAGTCATTGGGACTGTTTCCTGTAAGGTTGTGATTTGTCTTCTCCAACTTTGGAGGTAGAAGCACCCCATTGCTTTGACTTGTAGGAACCTTGCGCCTGGGATCTGCCTCTAGGGAGTCTGGATCTGCTCCTTTGAGATTTGTCTGACACAGGAAGGACCAATTATTTGTAGGCCAGTGTCTGCTAAACCTAGGTGGTTGTACTTGTAAAAAGTCTTTGACAGTTTGCATAGATTAAGCTTTGTCCTCCATTTTCTTTAACACCTCCTCTGCCTTAACACCAAAGTATCATGCTGTAAAGGTGCATCTAATAATTTAACCTTGACATGATCAGGCAGATTTTATTCCTTTAACCTAGCATGCCTCCTAATTACAGAACCCGTAACTGCTGCCCTGCAGGAGGCCTCCAAAGAATCAAAACCACATTGCAAAGTATGCTTTCCAACTTGTTCAGCTGCGTGCAATAAATCCTGCATTTCCTTATCAGAGTTTAATAACATTTTCTGTTTAAGCAATGCCATGACATGTTGCTGATATTTAAGCATATGAAACTGACAATTTAAGGCCCTTATAGCCAAGGTAGCAGACGTGTAAACCTTTTTTCCCCATCTATCCAGTGCCCTAGAATCTCTGTCAGAGGGTAGGGTTTTTTTGCAGTGGAAGCCTTAACTCCTGTGGGACCCTGTGAAATAGTTTCTGGGTCTGCAGCAGGGTTTTTAAAAAGGAATTTATGAGAGTCAGGGACCCTGTAAATATCCGTCAGGCTTAACAGGAGCTGGAGGTAAGGAGTCAGGGGTAAGACTAGACTCCGAAAAGACATCATCTACAATATCTAACACAGGTGGAATGGCTAGTGGCCTGTGTTGGGGTAGTAAAAGGAAATCCCTGAGCCTCTTTTTATATTCTGAAAAATCGTGGCTCTCCCAGTGGAAATGCTCCCTCATGGTATGCAAGGTTTCCCCAAAAGAATAGTTCTCTGGAGGAGAAGCTGAAGGTATAGATTCTTCAGCATCAGAATAAGGGGGAAGAGAATATTCCTGATCAGAAGAGGAATCAGAAGAAATAGAAACCTGATCTGAAGATTCATAGTCAGTCTCTTGTCTAGGCCTCTTATCGGGGGGGGGGGGGGGGGCCTGATCAAGGTAATTAAGTCTTCGGCCATTTTGAGCATCTGTTTTTTGGGCATAGAGGCCTGTCCACGTGGCTCTTGAGTTTGTTTCTTTGCTTTAGAAGGTGCTTTAAGTCTTTGCCTTTGAAGCTGAGGTTGGTTTAATGTAAAGATGTTTAGGCCTGAATACACCCTCAGAAGCCGGTGCCTGCTCAGCAGCTCCAGACCCATCTGAAGGAATAGTATCCAAGGCTCCAATACCTTAAGTTTCCAGCAGCATGGCTGACTCCACACATGGGAGTCGGTAGCGGCCTACGACTCTAAAGTAGCGGGCGTCAGGGGCTGCGAAAGCGACTCACTGAGAACCGGCAACTGGCTTAGGAGAAACTTCGTCATCGGTTTTGGGCCTCAGTTGTCTATCTCTGTCCTTTTCTTTGCGTTTTTTTGTGAACTCCGGTCGTCGGATGGCTATCCGACAACATTTCTGGGTAATTAAACCGGCATCCAAAATAGTTTAAAGCAAAATCATACAGACGTTTAATAGTGCGTTGGTTAAATCTAGCACAAAACCGACAACCAGCAACATTGTGATCAGGGCCTAGGCAAGGAATACAGTAAGAATGAAAGTCCTTATGAGGTATTTGCTTTCCAAAAGAAATACAATTATTAACTTTTTCTGACATCGGTCTGGAGCAAGATAACAGTTTCCCCAATGGGGTACTTAGCTTTATTGAAGACTTCGGATCTGAAACTCGAACACGAAAATCTCACAAGTCGGCCGACCGGCACTTGCGAACTGCTTCTGCTTCGGGCACCGCACGGCAAGAAAGACTAAAGAAAATGGCGTTGGCCACATCTTTTATACCCCTGACAACTTGACGTCAGAGAAGGGGCAATAGCAGCCGACGCAGGCCCCAGGACTTTAGAATTCAGGCGACTGAGGGCAACCTGCCAGCAGGATTACCCAAATGTAATGACTGCAACAGTGAAACACGAAGAACATCTGTACTATGTTCTTCGTATTTCACTGTTGCAGTCATCACACTTGGGTTGATTCCCAAAACTGAGGAAGGGTGGAGGCAGTCAAGAAGTGTTAGGGCTGGCTAGCAAGGCCTTGTAAGACTGCTGTAGCAAATCCAGCTCTTGATTTAGAAAAAATAGGTAAGAGATAATGCTTGGTGAAGGTGTGCACAGAACTTCAGGTTGCAGATTCCAAAATGTCCCTGGTAGGGACTCCCCTGAGAAAATGCTGTAGAGGTGGAAGTAGCCCTAGTAGAATGTGGTCTGATCCCCTGTGGGGTAGGTTTTCCATGGTGCTTGTAGCAGAAATGGATGCAGTGTGCTATCCATTTGGAAATGGTTTGTTTTGAAATGGCCTTGCCCTCTGCCACTGTAGCAAAGCTAACTAGCAGCTGGTCAGATTTTCTGAAAGGTGTATTCCTGTCAAGGTAGAACCTGAGCTGTCTGTGCATGTCCAAGGAGTGCAGGATCCTTTTGCCTTTATTCTGAGGATTAGGGAAGAAGGTTGGCAAATGGATGGATTGGTTTAGAGCCACACTGGACACCACCTTAGGCATAAAGGACGGGTTAGTCCTAAGGGAAACCCTGTTCGCATGGAAAATAATGAAGGGTTCCACAGCAATTAGCGCCTGTAACTCAGACACTCTTCTTGCTGAAGTTATGGCTAAAAGCAAGGCTGTTATCCAAGAGAGGAAAATTTTTCTCTGCTGAAGCAGCAGGTTCAAAAGGGGGAAGCGTGAACTTTTCCAGAACAAAGCTAAGGTCCCAGGCAGGGGTGGGTGCTCTCCTAGGGGGCCTTAGGTTGTTAGCCAATCTCAGGAACTGTTTGATGGGAGGGTGAGAAAATAGAGGTGGCTCAGTATTATAATGAGCTGAGATGGCAGAGGGATGAATCTTAATGGAGGAGAAGGATAGGCCTCTGTGGAGTAGCTCTGCTAGGTAGTCCAGGATTAGAGGTAAGGAGGGCACTGCTGTATCCTTTCCTTGAGACTGATTACAAGTACAATATCTTTTCCACTTTTCAGCATAGGATTTCCTAGTACTAGGCCTTCTGGCTTGAAGAATGATGTCCAGCACCTGTTTGCCGAGGGTTGCTGGTGGTGTATTCGGGGGATAAGCCAGGCTTGCAAGGTTTAGGGTTTACAACTGTGGATGCAAAATCTGTCCCTCCTGATGAGACAGTAGGGTAGGAGTATGGTGAAGGTGCCAGAGTGGCAATGTTGTCAGACTGCGTAAGAGTGGGTACCAGTGCTGGGTTCCCTATTAGAAGGCCGAAGACGCATTCTTTTGAATGCATCTTGGTCGAACTCAAAAGCCTGAAAAGGCAAACTATCGAAGCGGATTTTAAGCAAATTCTTTCCCTGGGAAAGAATTTGCTTTGCCGCTTTGTTACTTTGCCGTTTTCGGCACTGTAATGTGGTCTCGGAGTTGGTGTATTTAAGTAGGGGGGTGTGGGGAGGCTAAGCCCCCCCACTTAATGTTTAAAGTATTTTATTTATGTTTGTTGGAACAGCGATCCCCCCCCGCCCAGGAAAAAAAAAAAAAAATTCGCTGTTCTGACAGTTTGAAATTGTAAGCTTTTGCTTACATAGGGTGGATTAATCACCATTCGCCTTTTTAAGCATTTGGTGATCTAATATAGACCCCCACAGTGCTGGTGTGGCCAGTCTGGGGCAATAAGAATTATGCTTGGCCTGTCCTGTTTAATCTGGAGTAGTACTTTTGAGAGGAGGGGCAGAGTGGGAAAGGCATAAACTGAGAGGTTTTCCTATTGAATGGATAGGGCATCCACCTTCCATGCCCTGCTGTGAGGGTTTCTGGTGCAGAATTTGCTCAACTGGTGGTTCTGAGGGGAGGCAAAGAGGTCCACCTCCAGATTAGAAGGTTGAAGGTGTTGGGCTCCAATTTCCACTCATGTGGGTCTAGGAGATTTCTGCTCAAGTCATCTGCCAGTGAATTTTGTTTGCCTGGCAGGAATTGAGCTTGTACATGCACTTGGTTGCTCAAGGCTTTGTTCCACAGAGCCATGGCTAACCTGCAGCGTGGGTAAGAATGGGTTCCCCCTGCTTATGTACCACATAACTGTGGTGTTGTCTGTTTTTATCAGCAGCTGTCCTGGAAGGATTAGGTATTTGAAAGCTGTCAGAGCATTCTGTACAGCTAGCATCTCTTTGATTGATGTGCAGGACAATTTGGCCTGGGCTCCAGTGGCTCTGAATGCATTTGCCTGCCATGTGAGCCCCCCATGCATAGTCTGATGCATGTATAGTAAGGGTTTGGGCAGCAAGGGGTTGAGAGAAAGGCAGTCCCTTGTTGTGGTTGCATGCTTCTGCCCACCAAAGGAACTCTGCCCTTATGCAAGGTATGATTGGAATGATTGTTTCCAGGTCCTGAGAATGTTGGCACCAAAGACTTTTTAAGTACCACTGAAGTTTCCTCATATGAAGTCTTGCATACGGAATTAGCAGAATACATGAGGCCATGAACCCTAGGGCTTGCAGTATTTTCCCTGCAGACAGCTGGGTTCTGGTGGTCAGCTGTTTGAAGTAGTTGGTCAGACAGACCTGTTTTAATGGAGTGAGACATGCCATCTGGGAAGTTGTGTCCAAGCTTGCTCCCAGGTATACAATCTTTTGACAGGGCACCAGTTGTGATTTCTTTTCATTGATGGTGTAACCCCAATGAAGTGAGAAGGCTTTTTACTAATGTCAGGTGCTGAAGTAGCAATTTATGACTGTCCGCCTGAATCAGGCAATCGTCCAAGTATGGGAAAATTTGGATATGCAATGGCTGGAGTCAGGCACTTTGTGAATACTTTGGGCACAGTAGATAAGCCAAAGGGAAGTGCAGATAACTGATAGTGCATAGAGCCTGCCCTGAAGCACAGGTATTTCCTGCAAGACTCCCTTATGGGGATTGCGCAGATAAGCTTCTTTTAAGCCTAGAGTGACTTAACCAGGCATCCTTGGCTAGCATAGGGAGAAGCTGTTTCAGGGTAGGCATCTTGAATTTTGGGACCACCAGAAAGGTGTTGAGAATTGACAGATCCAGGATTGGGTGCCAAGAACCCTCTTTTCTGGACACCAGGAAAAGTCTGGAGTAGAAAAATACAGTTGTGCACACTTACCATAAATGTAGATGTTAGCGTGTATTCACTGTTGCAGTCACTACATTTGTGTTATCTGCTTGCAGGTAGCCGTCAGTCGGCCTGATTAACAAAGTCTTGGGTCCTGCGTCAGTTGCTATCCCTTCTTCCATGACGTCAGGTCATCAGGGGTATAAAACATGCAGCCGACGTCATTACATCAGTTTTTCTTGCCCCAGATGTCAGGTGCCCCCCTAATGGAAAGCAATTAAATAAAAAAGTACAATGATATACCTCCAAAAAAGCAAATACACCAAAAAGGCTTTTAAGCATAGTAAAGGAAGGTAGAGATATAGTCAAAAAGAAGTTAGAGGGCTGGAGGGAGGGTAACCAGGACTGCAACAGTGAATACACTCTAACATCTACATTTATGGTAAGTGTACACAACTGTACTATGTTCTTCGTGTTTCACTGTTGGTCATTACATTTGGGTAGATTCCCAAAGCTATGGTAGGGAGGAGGAATTTAGATAGCATTAGGGCCAGCTATAAGGCCCTGCAAGACTGCAGTGGCAAAGCCAGCTCTGGATTTAGAGAAAACTGGCAAATGATAATGCTTGGTGAAAGTATGTACAGAACTCCAGGAAGCAGCTTCTAGGATGTCCCTGGTAGGGAACATCTCTGAGAAAGGCTGTAGAGGTAGATGCAGCCCTGGTGGAGTGAGGTCTGATCCCCTGTGGGATAGGTTTTCCATGGTGCTTACAGCAGAAATGAATGCAATGGCTTATCCATTTAGAAATGGTTTGCTTTGAAATAGCCTTCCCCTCTGCCCCTGCAGCAAATGCCACCAGCAATTGTTCAGATTTCCTTTGAGGTTTAGTCCTGTCCAAGTAGAATCTAAGTTGTCTGTGCACATCTAAGGAATGCAGTATCCATTCCCCTTTATTCTGTTGATTGGGAAAGAAGGTTGGCAAATGAATGGACTGATTAAGAGCCACACTGGATACCACCTTGTGCATGAAGGATGGATTGGTTCTGAGGGACACCCTGTCCATATGAAAGATGATGAAGGGCTCCACTGCCATAAGGGCCTGTAATTCAGACAATCTTCTAGCTGAAGTGATTGCTAAAAGGAAAGCTGTTTTCCAAGAAAGAAATTTTAAGTCTACAGTAGCAGCTGGCTAAAAAGGAGGTAGAGAGTTTCTCCAAAACAAAGTTAAGGTCCCAGGCTGGGGTTGGAGCTCTCCTGGGTAGTATCAAATTTTTGGCCCCTCTGAGTAACTGCTTGAGCAGTGGATGAGAGAAGAGAGGAGGTTCTGTGTTACAATGAGCTGAAATGGCTGAGGCATGGATTTTAATATAGGAAAAAGACAGGCCCTTGTGAAGCATCTCAGTTAAGTATTGTAAAATCTGAGGTAAATTAGGTGCTGTTGCGCTCATCCCATGAGCTTGGTTCCAGGCATACAATCTTTTCCATTTTTCAGCGTAAGATTTTCTAGTACTAGGCCTCCTTGCCTCAAAAATGACATCCATCACAGGCTTACTGAAGGATGTTAAAGGAGAGGTTATGTAATTAGCCAGGCTGCAAGGTTCAGTGTTACAAGCTGAGGGTGTAGAATCTGGTTCTCCTGCTGAGACAACAGGGAAGGAGTCTGAGGCAGGTGCCATGGGGATAACCGTGACACACTGCACAGGAGGGGGTACCAGTGTTGGCGCGCGCCAGTCTGGAGCAATCAAAATCATCCTTTGTTTGTCCCGTTTGATTTTTAGTAGTAGTTTGGAGAGCAGAGGCAGAGAGGGGAAGGCATAGACAGATAGGTTTTTCCAGCTGAAGGAAAGAGCATCCACTTTCCAGGCTTGTTTGTGGGGAGTCCTTATGCAAAATTTGTCCAATTGGTAGTTCTGGGGAAAGGCAAACAGGTCTATATCTGGGCTCCCCTATTTGCTTGCCAACATGTTGAAAATCCTTGGTTCCAGTTTCCACTCGTGTGGGTCCATAAGGTTTCTGCTTAGTCCATCTGCCAGTGTATTTAATTTTCCTTGCAGGAATTGAGCTTGTAGGTGCACTTGGTAGCTCAAGGCTGTGTTCTACAATGCCATGGCTAGTATGCAGAGGGGGTAAGAATGTGTACCCCCTGCTTGTTTATGTACCACATAACAGTGGTGTTGTCAGTCTTTACCATTAGTTGTCCTGGAAAAATGTGGTCCTTGAAGGCTGTCAGAGCGTTCTGTACAGCTAACATTTCTTTTCGATTGATATGCAGGTGCATTTGACTTGGGTTCCATTTGCCCTAAATGCACTTCCCTGCCAGGTGAGCCCCCCCATGCATAGCTGATGCATCTGTTAGGGTTTGGGTGGCAGGGGGTGGTGTGAAAGGTAGTCCCTTGTTTTGGTGGCAGGCCTCTGCCCACCAAAGGAACTCTAGGTGTAGGCAAGGTATGATAGGAATCATTGTTTCTAGATCCTAAGAATGTTGACACCATAGGCTTTTTAGACACCACTGTAGTTTCCTCATATTCAATCTTGCACATGGAATTAGAAGAATGCAGGAGGCCATGAACCCCAAGGCTTGCAGTATTTGTCTTGCAGATAGAAGGGTTTTCGTGGCCACTTGTTTGAAGTAGGTTGTCAAATGAATATGTTTCTCTGGCGATAGGTAAGCCATCTAGGAAGTATTCAAGCTTGCTCCCAGGAATATAATTTGTTGACAGGGTACCAGGTGCGATTTCTTTTCGTTTATGGTGTACCCCAGACAAGTTAGAACCCCTTGTACAAAAGCCAGATGATTCAAAAGTATGTCCTGGCTATCTGCCTGAATTAGACAATCGTCCAGGTATGGGTATATTTGAATATTTCTTTGCCTGCAAAATGCAATAACTGGAACTAGGCACTTTGTGAATACCCTGGGCGCAGTAGATAAGCCAAAGGGCAGTGCAGAGAACTGATAGTGCGTGTATAGCCTGCTTTGAAGCGTACGTATTTTCTGTAAGATTCCCTGATTGGGATGTGCAGGTAAGCTTCTTTTAAATCTAGAGTTGCCAACCAAGCATCTTTACCTAGCATAGGAAGTAATTGGTGAAGAGTCAGCATCTTGAATTTTGGTATCTCCAAAAAGGTGTTTAGAGTAGACAGGTCCAGGATAGGACACCATGAACTGTCTTTTCTGGGTACCAGGAAAAGTCTCGAGTAGAAACTTTGTCCCTTTTTCCTCTTCTGGTACCAGTTGAATATCCCCCATGCTTAAGAGAGAAAGCACTTGTTTTTGGGCCTCTGCCTACCGATTTGGGGTAGGTGCGGCCACCCGCTTGGTGTTGGCAACGTGCAGAAGTGAAATTTGTATTCCTGGGACACCTTATTTAAAACCCATTTGTCCTGGGTAATGAGTTCCCAGTTCTTTGCATGAAGAGCAATCTCCCCCCCCCCAAAGGGGCAGTCAGTTGATAAGTGCTTGGAAATTTTAAAAGGAAGTCACTGAGACAGTTTACCATATGGGGGTAGTCTTATTATTCCCAGATTTGGAAGTGGAGGCCCCCCACTGCTTAGTTCTGTGTGTCCCCTGGGACTGAAACCTGGGGTTATTGCTGTGTCTGGGTTTGGCTTGAGAAGACCTGGAAGGGGCTGGAAAGGACAAATTCTTAGAGGGCCAGTGCCTACGAAATCTAGGAGGCTGAACTTGTAAAAAATCTTTTAACAGTTTGCATAGATTTAGCTTTATCTTCCATCTTAAGAACTTCCTCAGCCTTGTTGCCAAACAGGCGGTCCTGATTTAAAGGAGCATCCAACAATTTAGCTTTAACATGATCAGACAAAGACTGCTCCTTAAGCCAAGCATGCCTGCTGAGCACAGACCCAGTAACAGCAGCCCTGCAAGAAGCCTCTAATGAATCAAAACCACATTGCAAAGTATGTTTTCCAAGTTGTTCAGCAGAATGCATTAAATTCTGTAATTATTTATTTTCCACACAGTCAGGAATCATCATTATTTTCTGTTTAAACAGTCCAATAACATGTTGCTGACACTTTAACATATGAAACTGGTAGTTTAAAGCTCTAATGGCCAAGGTTGCAGAAGTGTAAACCTTCGTACCCCATCTATCCAGCGCCCTAGAGTCTCTATCAGAAGGGGTAGGATTTTTAACAGTAGAAGCCTTAATGCCCTTGGGCCCCTGTGAAATAGTCTCTGGATCTGCAATAGGATTTTTAAAAAGGAACTTGTGGGAGTCAGGGACCCTGTAGTATCCGTCAGGTTTTCTGGGAGAAGGAGGCAGGGAATCAAGGGCCAAACTAGATTCCGAAAAAGCATAGGTTCATAGGTACATACTAGGCTATTGGCCCTGGGGCCTATACAAGCCCAGCCAAAAAGGTACCCTGGCTTTTGCCACCCAAGAAAATTATTTTCCTGTGCCACTGTCGAGCAGAGCCACAGAGGTGATCCCCGGGGTGAATCTCCTATTTCCCATCCAATCATCAAGATTTTTCTTGAGTGCTAATGAGGAGCTTTTTTTGATATAGATAGGTAGTTTATTCTAGAGTATGGGAAGTCTCTGGGTCAGGAATCTATCCCTTCGGCATGTTCTGTTTATTGTGGTGACAAGGTTTAGGTCCCTAGAGCATGTAAGCTCGGAAGGACTGGGATTTCTTTAAGTGGAGCAGTCCAACAGCTCTGGGTTTGACATAGCTTTGTATGTTAGGCAGAGATCACCTCTGAGTAGGCGATAAGCGACGGAGTAAAGCTGGAGTTTTTTGAGACGGTCTGCGTAGGGCATCTGTTTGAGGCTGGTAATCCTCTTTGTAAGGTATTTCTGCGGCCTTTCCAGTTGTTGTAGATGTCTTGTGAAGTACATACCAAAAGGGGCGTGTTACTCTATAATGGGTCTAATGAGTGATGAGTAGAGAGGAACAATGACATCTTTTTTTCTGGATGAGAAACCTTTTGTGATGAGGTGTGCCATGTAGAAGGATTTCCGGGCTACTGTGGCGATGTGATTATCAAAGGTGAGACTACTGTCCACCTGTGTCCCAAGGTCTCTTATCACACTTTCGGTGTTAAGTATACTACCACCAATGTTGTAGTTCATGGGTACAGAGCTTTTACCAAAGGGGATGACAATGCACTTTTTGCCATTGAGCTTGAGGCCATGGCTTTGACACCAGGCATCTGTCTCAGTGACGCCCTTTTGTAGGATGTCCACATCGTTAGGAGTTTCGATTATAGCTCCTAGTTTGCAGTCATCTGCGAACATCGTTAGCCAAAGACCTTCTGTGTTAGCCTGTACTTCAGAGAAGTAGATACCAAACAGGAGGGGACCCAGGACTGAACCCTGTGGTACTCCACTTGTCACTGGTCTGAAGTCGGATTTGGAGTCTGCTACTTTCACAGTGTGGGTTCTGTCAGTGAGCCAGTTGGCAACCCATCTTGTGACATAGGGATTTATACCTAGTTTAGTGAGTCTATCTATAATTCCAGAGTGGGGGATGGTGTTGGAAAGCCTTGGCAAGATCTAGATAGGCTGTGTGAACCACCTTACCCTTGTAAACGCTTTGGTGACTGCTTCAAAGAAGTTTAACAGGTTTAGGAGACATGATCTGCCTTTTACAAACTCAAACTGGGTGGGGTCCAGAGTTTTGAGATTACCAGTGTCTGTTTACAAGTTCCATGATAATACGTTCCATGGCCTTGTAGACCAGGCTCATCAGGGTAACGGGGAGGTAGTTCCCAGGGCCCGTGGTGGCTCCCCCTTGTGGAGTGGGATAACCATTGCTGTGCACCATTCAGCAGGCACAAAGCCTGAGGTGAGGCTATGATTGAACATGGTACTTAGGTGGGGTGCCAGTTCGTTCTGTAGCTTGTGTAGAAGGCAGCCTGGGATGTTGTCTAGTCCCATGGATGTTGTGTTCTTGGCTTTGGAGAGTGTGGTTTTTACCTGTGCAGCCGTGATTACAGGAACTTTGCATTCTTCCGGTATAGAGATGGGTTCTTTAGGGGGTGAGAGGGGGGTAAAGTTAGCACTGAACCTATCTGTCAGGATGTTGGCAATATCAGTTCGGTCTGTATATTTAGTGCCATTGTGCTGTAAACTCAGAGCAGATCTGAGTGTTGCCATTGAGATTCTTGACATAGCTATAGAATGCTTTGTGGTTGTCTTTAGAATCAGTGGCGATTTTGTTTTCGTAACTAGCTTTGGAGGATTTTATCAGGGATCGCAGCTTCTTACTGAGGCTGACCAGGGAGCTCCTCCACTCATGGGAATTTACTCTCTTTTGCAACAGTTTCTTCTTTCTGTTGTACAGTTTGTTTATGGTAGGGGACCACCAGATTGGCTTCCTTTTTTTTTGGGAGGATAGTGTCTTGGTTCTGTTTGGGATAGCATGATCCATGCACTCATGTAAGTGCTTATAAAGTGCAATTGTGTAGGATTCAGTAGTCGTAACTGTATTGTCCATCTGCATGGGTGTAATGAAGTTCAGCACTTCTGTCTTAAGAAGCATGAAGTTGGCTTTGGAGAAATTTTTTACCATGGTTTCCTTAATGGGGAGTGAGGGCAGGATGTGGATATCTAGGGTAATTAGCTTATGGTCGGATCGGACCAATGAGGCGTTGACTTCAGGTGTGGAACACCGGTCACTCATGTTGGTAATGACTAGATCTAGGATACTGTTACCCCAGGTGGGGGTGTGGATAAGTTGATCCAGGGCATTGAAGTTTATGAATTCCAGAAAGCATTGTGCAAAGGAGTTGGTACATGAGTAGTTTTCCCAGTTAATGGTGGGGTAGTTGAAATTGCCCATTATTAGGGTGTTTGGTTGAACCCTAATATTTTCCAGTACATCAAAGAAATAGTGGGAATCCTGGGGCATGGTGGGTGATCTGTAGCAAGCTACAATTTGGATTGCAGCTTTGCCCAGAGTTAGTTGCGCTTAGATAACCTCGGCTGCATTATGCTGAGCAACTAGCCTGGAGTTGTGGATATCCTTAATGAATATGGACACACCTCCATCTTTGGTGTTCCGGTCCAAGTTACACGGCCGAAAAGTGTGGTATGAGTTATAGCCTGGTAGTGCAGGTGTGCTCTCTGGAGCCTTGAACCACGTCTCAGTCACTGCATAGATATCGATGTTTTCCATTTTAAGGAGTGCCTCGAGTGAGTGCATTTTGAGATTTAGACTTCTAGCATTGAGTAGCATCACCCTCAGTTTTTGCTTGCCTGTTCCTGTTACGGTGGTGAATTTGTCATTTGAATCTTGCCTAAAAAAAGCACTATAGGGGCGGCAAGAACCTTAGCCAGTATCCGGAATCCCAGGGGTGACAGGTGCAGGCCATCTCTGGCAAAGCATCGTGGTCTGTCGACCATGTCATCTCAGGTAGACAGATACTGGACCCCTTTAGAATGGCACCAGAAGCTTAGCCAATTGTTGAAGTCAATCATTTTGTCCTTGTACTGCGGCATCATTCTGGGTGATGGCAGAATGCTACTCAGGGCTAGGGTCATACCTGCCTGGGCTACAAGATCGGAGAGCTCTTCCAGGTCTCTTTTCATGTAGTCCAGGGAGGTACGGTCTCAGGTCATTCACACCAACATGGACAATGACAGTCATATTTGTACTTGTTGTGGAGTGACCCGAGTGCGTGGGTTATGTGGTGGATCCTGGCACCAGACAGGCAGCTGACAGTAACCTTCGCCTTGTCAACAATGCCTAGTACAGGAGGAATAGCTAAAGGCCTATGCTGAGGTAGGAGAAGGAAATACCTAAGCCTCTTTTTTGAATCATAAAAATCCTGACTTTTCCATTGTAAATGCTCCCTTAAAGTATATGTAAGGTTTCCCCAAAAGAAAAATACTCAGGAGGGGAAGCAGAGGGAATGGAGTCCTCTGCATCAAAATCTTCATAAGTAGATAAGGGCAAATGCAGATCATCAGAAGAATCAGAAAAAAACAGAATCCTGATCAGAAGATTCATAATCAACTTCAGTCCTAGGCCTCTTAGAAGGGTGGGGGGGTGGCTACCCCTGATTAGAGTTATTAGATCTTCAGCCATTCTTATCATTTGTTTTTTTAGGCATAGAGTCCGGAGCATGTGGCCTGGGCATTGGTTTTTTTGGGTATGGATCGAGATTTAGGCCTAAGTAAAGGAGGCGTTGGTTTAATATCCAAGTCCGTAGGCCTGAATACACCCTCAGAAGCCGGTGGCTGCATAGCGGCTCCAGATCCCTCCAAGGTAGAGACATCCGCAGGTTCCATAGTTGAAGCATCTCGTGGCACACCGGACTCCGAATGGGTCTCAGTAGAGGCCTGCGAATCAGAAGTAGCGGGTATCAAGGGCTGTGAAAGCGCCTGAGTACCGGCGACGGGCTTAGGAGAAGCATCATCGGCAGTTTTGGACCTCGGCGGCCTGTCTCTGACTTTAACTTTGCGTTTTTTTGGAATCCCGGTAGTTGGATGGCTAATCGACAACATTTCTGGATAATTAAACAGGGAACCAAAATATTTAGAGGCAAAAATATACAGACGAAGGATAGTGCGCTGATTAAATAAAGCACAAAACCGGCAGCAAGGTACGTCGTGGTCAAGGCCTAGGCAAGGAATACAGTAAGAATGAAAATCTTTGCGGTATTTGCTTTCCACAAGTAAAGCAATTATTAACTTTTAATGACATCGGTAAGGAGCAAGAAAAAGTTTCCCCAACAGGGTACTTAGCTTTAGTTTAAGACTTAGGTTCTGAAACTCAAAAACGAGAATTTCAGGAGTCAGCCGACCGGCACTTGCGAACTGGTTCTGCTTCGGGCACCGCACGGCAAAAAAGACTGATGTAATGGCATCAGCTGCATGTTTCATATCCCTGACGTCATGGAAGAAGGGACAGGCAACTGACACAGGACCCAAGACTTTGTTAATCAGGCCGACTGATGGCTACCTGCAAGCAGATAACCCAAATGTAATGACTGCAACAGTGAAACATGAAGAACATCCCTGCCCCCTTTGTTCTGGAACAGGTTGAATAGCTCTGATACTGAGCAGGGAAAGCATCTGCTTTTGAGCCTCTGCCCACTGGTTTGGAGGAAGGTCTGGAAACCCGGTTGGGGTTGGTAGTGAGTGGAAGTAGAATCTGTACCATCAGTCCTGAGTAATGGATATCCAGTTTTCTGCATGAAGGGCAAGTTTTCCTCCTAGGGGAACAAGTAATTGGGCAGGGCTGGGAAGGATAATTGGAAAAGTCATTTTGAACTTTTGCCATAAAGGGGCGGCTTACCCCTCCCTGTTTTTGAGGTGGGAGCACTCCAGTGTTTAGATCTCTGCATACCCTGAGACTGTAGTCTGGGTGGCCTGTTCCCCCTGGGTTTGGACTGAGAAGGGCTGGAAAGGACCAGTTTTTGGAATGCCAATGCCTACTGAATCTAGGTGGTTGCACTTATAAGAATTCTTTAACAGTTTCCATAGATTTAGCTTTTTCTTCCATCTTTTTAAGAACTTCTGCTTTGGTGCCAAACAAATGGTCCTGATTTCTGCACAATCTGGAAGTAGCACCATTTTTTGTTTAATTAGTTCCATAATATGTTGTTGGTACTTCAACATGTGAAACTGGCAATTCAATGCCCTAATGGCAAAAGTTGCATAGGTATATACCTTCTTATCCCATCTATCTAAAGCTCTGGAATCCCTGTCTGAAGTGGTAGGGTTTTTGGCTGTAGTAGCCTTAATACCTTTAGGTCTCTGGGGAATTGTCTCTGGATCCGCAGTAGGATTCTTAAAGAGAAATTTGTGGGAATCTGGTACTCTGTAGTACCGGTCAGGTTTTCTAGGGGCCGGTGGTAAAGTGTCAGGAGTAAAACTGGATTCCATGACGACAATCTACAACATCCAGGACAGGGGATATAGCTAGAGGCCTGTGCTGAGGCAACTCTAAAAATTCTCTGAGTCTCGTTTTGGACTGAGGGTAGCCCTGGCATTCCCAGCGGAAATGCTCTCTTGAAGTATGCAAGGTTTCACCAAAAGAAAAATCCTCTGAAGGGGAGGCAGAGGGAATGGATTCCTTTGCATCTGAAACCTCATAAGTTGATAAGGGCATGTCCTGGTAACCAGAAGGGTCAGAGTCATCGGACTCCTGGTCTGTAGAATCAGAATGAAACTCAACTCTTTGTCTTTTAGCAAGGGAAGGCTGGCTTCCCTAATTAGGGTAATAAGGTCTTCAGCCATTCTAAGCATTTGTTTTTGTGGCATGGGAGCTTGAGCATGCGCTTTGGTCGGTTTTCTAGGCATAGTGCGTACTCTGGGCCTGAGAAACTCAGTAGTTTTAGCTAAAAACGAAGCTGTCTGTTTAATGCGAACATCGGTAGGTCAGAATATACCCTCAGAAGCTGGTGCCTGCACAGCAGCTCCGGACCCATCCAAGGTAGAGACATCCGCAGGTTCCATAGTCGAAGAATCATCTCGCGGCATACTGGACTCCAAATGGGTCTCAGCAGAGGCCTGCGAATCTGTAGAAGCGGGCATCAGGGGCTGCAAAGGCGGCTGAGTACCGGCGGACTGGCGGCTAGCTTAACGGAAGCGTCGGCAGTTTTGGATCTATGCGGTCTGTCTATCTTTACATTTTTTCGGAAGATTGGTAGTCGGATGGCTTATCGAAGCTATTTCAGAATACAGAGAATGAAAACGAATGAGTTTAGTGAAAAGATAGCTCGATGACGAATGATTTGGACGTTAATGCAGAAAACCAACAGCGAGGGACGTCGTGGTCTGGGGCCTAAACAGGTGACGCAGTAAGAAAGAAAATCTGAGGTATTTGCTTTCCACAGGCAAGACAATTAACTTTTTCTGACATCGGTTAGAGCAAGAAAAAAGAATCCCCAACGGGGTACTTTGCTTTAGAAGACTTCAGGGTTGAAACGAAAAAAATTTCAGGTAGCCGCCGACTGGCACTTGCGAACTGCTTCTGCTTCGGGATCCTTCTCGGCAAGTAAGACTGATGTAATGGCATCGGCTGCCTGTTTTATATCCCTGACATCATGGAAGAAGCAACAGCATCCGGCACAGAAATCCCAAGACTCTGGTATTCGGGCCAACTGAGGGCTACCTGCAGGCAGATAACCCAAGTGTGATGACTGCAACAGTGAAACACGAAGAACATCTGGAAGACTGATTGCTTTAGGTTGGTCTCAGCTGCTACTTTGTGCATGAAGGATGGATATGTCTGCAGCATCATGTCTCTTCCTGAAAACAACTCTTGGGGGTAGGGAATTAAATATCACAGCTTGCAATACAGAAATTTTCCTGGATGAGGTAACCACCACCTGAAACTGTCTCCCCCAAAACTGGTATTTTAAGGCTACTTTCAATGCCATTTCAAAGAAGGGGAAGTTGAAGTTGTAAGCATTTCCCATATGAAATAATGACCTTAAGGTGATACACCAAGTATCTTTGCTAAATGCTTTGCTCACTCTGAGCAAAGCAAGGAAAGCAGTCAGAGACCCCACACTTGCTGCTTAATTCACTACAATTGTACAGTGTCCAAGTATTTTTTGAATGGTCTTGCCAGATTTTGCTAAACCTTTTCTCAGAAGGGCTGACATGAGACATGATGCACTGAAGACAGCACAGCTAGCAAACAACTTACACTGGTCCTTGCAAGTTTTTCTGGTGGAAAGCTTCTGCAGTCATGCATTTCCATGACCCTCTGTGTTTGTGTGTGTGTGCGTGTGTGTGTGTGTGTGTGTGGGGGGGGGGGGTCATCATACAAATAGCTGTATGGCAGCAATGTCTGAGAGTGAAGATTGGTTGAGAGGTATGTTTGCTCTCCAAAGCACAGCAGTGTCAGTTCCTTGGCTAGCCAATTTTCACCAGAGGTATTTTAATGACAATGCAGTTCATGACCTCAAAATATCTTTGGAAAGCACAGCTGTGTAAGTAAACTTACCATAACAGTATATGTTTAAATGATCACTGCTGCAGTAGCCTTGGCTATATGGGGTATATCCTGCCAAACATATAGCGGCCAGCCATCTTCTAAAGCTTCAAGGCATGCTCCACACACCCAAACTGTCAGGCAGCTCAAGGCAAGCTGACAGGTTTGGGCTCCAAGTCCTTCAGAGCTTTCCTGACAACACAGGAAGGGAGGCAGAACTCTGAAAGGCCAATGCTACGAGAAACAAAAATAGAAAGCCACACCCTGGCAAAAACAGCACACCCAAAAATAAATAAATAAATATGGGGGGGGGGGGATGGAAGGAGGGAGAGTGAGCAGCTACTGCAGCAGTGATCACTTTTACATCTATTATTGTAAGTTTACTTACACAACTGTACTATGTTCATCACACTGATCATTATTGCAGTAGCCTTAGTTACGTGGGTAGATTACCCGGTTAGTTTACTACATTTGGAAGGTGGAAGGAGAAGATTCCTGAAGCCCTTGGAGAATGGTCCTTGCAAAGCCCAAGCTACACAGAGAAGGAATCAAGTTTGTAGTGCTATGTAAAAGCAAGTACAGAGGACCAAGTTGCAGCTTTTAGAATACAGCCCTTTCCAAAAAGCCATAGATGAAGCCAAAGCCCCGGTAGAGTGGATCTTGACCCTGCCTAGAAAAGGTTTCTTGTGGCAAGTATAAAAAAGGTAACGGCATTTAACAAACACTTGCAAATAGTCTGTATTGGCACAAGTCAGACCTTTTTAACCTTTCAAGCCAAGGACAGCAGATCTGAAGATATGAAAAATGTACTTCCATCAAGATAGCACCTGTGTTGTCAGTAGACATCTAAGGTATGGAGTTATCTGATCTTCAGCATTTTTAAGAAACGGGAATGACTACTTTGGCTTAAAGTAAATTCTGATACCACTTTAGGCATAAGAGACAGATTAGTTCTCAAAATAAACCATGTCTCTGTGGAAAATAAGATACTAATGAATCACGGTAATTTGGATCCTCTTCTTGCAGAGGTCAGAGCAATTAGTTTTTTTTTTTTTTTTTTTTTTTACAAGTTAAGAACTTCCAAGTCAGCCAGATTAGCTGATTCAAATGGAAAAAGTGCTACTTTCTCTAATATAAAATTAAGATCCCAAGAAGGGGGCCACTGCCTTTCTTGGAGGCCTCAAAGCCCCTTTCAAAAACATTGACATGAGAAAGTCTTGAAAGTGGACAATCCATGGGCAGATATGCTGAAATGACCAATAACTGAATACTGATGGATGAGTAAGAAAGACCACAGGACAGTAACTCACACAAATATTGTAAAACTAGGGAACAATGAGGCCTGAATGGGTGCTGGTTATGTTATTGCTGACACAAGCTAGAAAACCTTCTAAATTTATTAATATGATGTTGTAGCTGCAGCAGGCTTTCTTGCCTCCATTAGTACCTGTTGCATACCGTCAGTAAACAGCTGCCTAAAAGAAAATATGACCCCTATCATCCAGGCAGTCAGATGAAGTTGATTGGGGTCAAGGTGTATCAAACACCCCTGATCTTGTGTAAGTAGATCCACTTTGTGAAGACTATGGTAATTGCCCCTAACCATTTCCAAAAAAGAGAAAGTACAGTTGTGTACACTTAACACAGATGTAGATGTTAAGAGTGTATTCACTGGAGCAGTCCTGAATTGTGGGACTTCCTGCCATGGAAATCCTTGGCCAGTCTGACTACCAGAGACTCTTTTTCCCTCCTTCAGGAGCCAGTGGGCACCCTATCAGACGTCACTACATTTGGGTATAAAGGGAGTCAGCTGGTGCAATGACCTCAGTACTTTCTTGCCCTCACCAACTAGGAGCTCCCCAGCATGCCTCTTGAGGTCAGGGGTCTGAGACCCTGGATTCCGGAACAGTTGAGAATGGGGAAGGGGAGGGGATCACCCAGATTTAGAAGGTGCATGTCCTAGCCCATCCAGCACACCAGAGAGGAAGGAGGAAGGGAAACAATGCTGCAACAGTGAATATACCTCGAACATCTACATTTACGGTAAGTGTACACAACTGTACTATGTTCACTGTGTTTCACTGTTGCAGTCCTGACTTGTGGTATGAATCTCAAATCTGAAAGAAGGGTGGAGGGAAGAGTTAAGGAGAGGCAAGGATGCCCTGCAAGATGGCAGTGGCAACTCCTGCTCTTGATTTGGAAAAGGTACGAAGATGTTAACATTTTGTGAAGGTATACACAGAGGACAATTAGCTGCTTCCAGAATGTCCTTGGTTTCCATCCTTTTAAGAAAGGCAGTAGAGATTGCAGTGGTCCTAGTTGAATGTATCCTTACAGCATCAGGAGGCTTCTTACCATGATGGCTGTAGCAAAAGGAGATGCAGAGAGAGATCCATTTGGAGATGGTTTGCTTGGAAACTGTCTTCCAAGCACAGGAATTAAGAAAAGCCACAAACCGTGATTTTTCTGACACTTGTTTCTATTCAAGTAGAAACATAGTTGCCCATGTACATCCAAAAAATGAAAGATTCTTTCTCCCTTGATTTGGGAGAGAGGGAAGAATGTAGGCAAGTATATGGCTTGATTTAAAGAAGCCTCGTCACCACTTTGGGCATAAAAGGAGGACTGGTACTGAGTGACACCATCTGGGTGGAAGATGGACTCCTCAAACATAAAGGCCTGAAACTCAGGCAACCTTCTGGCTGAGGTAATGGCTAGTAGGAAGACAGTCTTCCAGGTCAATAATTTAATCACAACAGAAGCCACTGGTTCAAAGGTTGGAAGGGTAAATTTCCTCCACAGTGAAAACTGAAGTCCTAGTGAGGGAGCAGAGGCTTTTTTGGGAGGCCTAATATGGACATCTCCTCTCACAAAATGTTTAATGAAGTGGTGTTAAAAGAGAGGAGGCTGAGAAGACAGAGAAGGCTGAAGCATGTATTTTAACAGAGAAGTATGAGAGACCTTTTTCAAAAAGGCTGGATAGATATGATAGGTTGAAAGGAACCTGAACCAGATGAGGGTTTTGTCCCTTTTGTCTGCACCAAAAGATGAATCTTATACATTTGGTAGAAAGACTTCGTAGTCTTAGGTCTCCTCACCTCTTTTAGAATGCCCAGGATCTCTCTACAAGGAGTAGCCCCTTCCACGGGATCAAGATATCATCCATGCTGACAATTTTTGAGGGTCTGCAGGAAGGGGTGTATTATCTTGCCCCTGTCCTTTATTAGAAGGTCAACTCTCTGTGGCAGCTGCCACGGCTCTCTGCTGGTTAGGCTAAGTAATAGAAGATACCACTGTTGCCTCGGCCAATCTAGGGCTATCAGAATTACTATTGGTTCCTCTAGTTATTTTTAGCAATACCACAGGGAGCACTGGTATGGGGTGAAGGCATAGATGAATAGGCCTGTCCAAGGGAAAGGGAAATGTTTTCCTCCAGGAAAAAAATTAAGTCAGCCTGGAAGACAAGAGTCTAAGTGAACATTTTCTTTGGTGGCAAAAAGGTCTATTAGTGGCACACCCCATTTTTCAGCTATACTGAGAAAGACTTTCTGACGCAGTTGCCACTCATAGGGGCCTGACAGGCTCCTATGGAGATGATCCTCTAAGTGACTGCTTGCTACCAGTAAGTAATGTGCCATGAAGTACAGCGCTAGGGAGAGTTCTGTTTCCCAAGTGTCCATGGTTAGGTGGCAAAGTGGGTAAGAGTAGGCCCCCCTGCTTATGTACCACATAACTGTGGTACTGCCAGTTTTCACCATGAGAACTCCAGGTTTCCATTTTTTCAGAAAGCAATCAGGCTTTTTTTGGACTGCTTTAAGTTCTTTTAGATTTACGTGCTTGTTTTTGAAGGCTTACCTTTATAACAGAGAATCACACTCAGGCGAATACACTATCTTCGAAAGTCCCTTTTCAAACTTTGAGAAACTATGTGCGAATGACTAAAGGTCGAATGCACCATACAATTCGCACATTTAACATTCAAATAAAATGAGTATGACCTTAAGTACGGTCACATACGTAAATAAGTAGTTTCTGCATTCTGTGTTAGACTTCATGGTACCTGTAGCAGTTGTTGCAAGTTTACAGTGTGTATTCCCTAATCCAGGATCTTTCTCTGAACTGTATAACCATGGAAATATGGAGGTATGAATCTCTGTAGCTAGTAAGCTGCCCTGGTTTGTAAAAAAGGTAACCTGGCCGTGATATCTGAAAGCAAAAATTCTCAAAAAATATGTATTCAAAGCGTAATATATTGCCATATGACAAAACTGCATTAAGTAAGGAGACTGTTTCATGTAGTAGGTTTAAGCTGTGGCAGGGAAAAAGCCGAAGCAGACGTATATGAATGTAAATTTAATGACATTATACCCGTGATGCAAGTGCTTGTGTGTGTGACTTAGTGTTGTTCCACAGAACAGTGAGTGTGCTGTTAAATGTCTTTCAGGCTGGGGAAGGTAATTCACAGGAATATGCGCCTGGTACGCTGAATACTGTTGTACTGTACAAGCAGGACTCAAAAGGGACAAGAATTGCTAATAGCAGGCAGGTATCAGTACTACCAGGAGAAGTGTGTACAAGTTAAGCAGTACTGGTGTTGTACACGTAAAAATAAAGAAAGATGTAAGGGTAGATGTGTAATGAAATCTGACAAATGGCTATAGACTGATTAAGAGCAATCCCCATTACCATGCACCTGATGTGTTACAAGGGGAAGTAATGAGAGTGAAAGATCAACTCAAACGTCGTGCAGAGCAGTCTGTAGACGATCCCTGCAAGATAGCTGCAGAAGTGTTAGCCAGTACATCAGCTGATGTGGTAAATGATTTACCAAATACTAGTGTCCTGAAACAAAGCACTGGGAGGCAGAGGTACAAGGGAAAGGTGGCCATGTTCAAAGATTTCCATTCCCTGAGGGAGCTGACTGCAGAAATGCTACCATTGAGAGTGGTTCATTTATTATAAAACATAGCGCAGATACATCTTGTGACACCAATGTTGTGATAAGTACAAGGGATAATTTTAGTATGATGTGCGAGTCAGAATACATAATGGCAGATGGCACCTTTCCTATCAGCACAAGTGAATGCAGACAAATATATACCTTACACTGTGCATTGAATGGTGGTGTGAGCAAAAAGGTGGTACCTGTGGGGTATGGGATTCTGCCCAGTAAAACTGAAGTGTGCTATGACATGTTTTAGGGTTTAATACTGCAGTTGTGCAATGAAAATTATCTCAGATTGTTGCCTAACATAGTTGACAGATTTCGACCGTGCTGCGGTGAATTCTATTAGGAAGCATCTACCCAACACCTTAGCCAAGGGCTGTTGGTTTCATTTCTGTCAGACAGTGTGGAGGAACATTCAGAAATTGCACTTGGCAGGGAACTTTGGTAGTAATCTGTCTTTTGCAATGTTATGCAAGGAAATACCAGCATTAGCGTTTGTTGCACCTGCGGATACTGGTAGCACCTTTGCAGAAATTTAAGCTGACATGCCAGAAGAGGGTAAGCCACTGTGTACCTTTTTTAAAGAAGTATACATCTATGGCAGGCCACGTAGGTATGGTGTTAGTGGGAATACATCAGAGAGAGTGCCCCCTTTATTTGATAGCTCCTTCTGGAACCAACACGATACCTGTGGAATGGGATACCCTCATAGTCAGAATGCAGTAGAGGGCTGGCACAGGAGACTACGTAGTTTAATGGAGAAGAAAACGCTGTACATGCGGTACAGCTGGAGCAGAGCCATGTGGATAATCTAAGGCGTAGGCACTTGCTATGTCTGCCTTCATCCCCAAAAAGGAGAAGATTGCTTGACAAAGAATCTACCTTTACTAATCTACTGGCTAAAAGGACTGAGTTCACTGCTAGGGGATTTGTCAAGTTGGTTTTAAAATATTGCTCTTTCTCATAAGAATACAGACGTTGCTATACTTTACATGTCAGGCACATTATTTAATGGTGATGTCATGGATATTCGCCTCATATGAAAGCATATCTAATCGCTGAATGTCTGCTTTGGGATCATGGGACAGTTATGTAGATCTCTCATTGGACGTTTGCAGTACTTCAAGGTTTGGTTGACTTTGCTCCGTTTGGAAGCACGGGAATTCTGGCACAGTGGTATAGTTCGAAAAATGTTAAAAATACTATTCCACTATATGATTTTTCAACATTTTTCAAAATTCGCGGTTCTATATTCGCTAATACAAGTCACACACACAATAATTCGTAATTGCCGGTTTCGCACATATGAAGGTAAACCATTTTTGAACTTGGGAGTCTCATCTACCTTTAGTCTGGAAGCAGCTGAAGCAGGCTCCCTAGGCTATTTCTGATGCATCTGTTGTCAGAGTTTGTTCCTGAGGGATGAACCTGAAGGGGAGGCCTGGATTGGGGGAACATGCTTGGGCCCACCAGGCAAACTCCTTGCTAAGGCAAAGAAGCAGTTGTATCTTGAAAGCGAGAGAGACTGAATGTTGGGACCACTGTAGTTTTCTCATATGCAGTCTGGCCATGGGGATCACTAAACTGCAAGAGGCCATGTAGCTCAGGGCCCTGAGATACTCCCTGGTCATGAGAGTTCCTAACAAAGAGTTTCTTGAAATACAGGGTCAGGAAGGTAACTGTCTGGAGGTAAGAAGGTGTTTTGAAGAGCTTAGTCCAGTAAGGCCCCCATAAACAATCCTGTTTTTGGGGTCTATCCAAGATTTTTGTGTACTGATGGTGAACCCCACAGAGGTTAGAAGATTTTCAGTGTAAAGTAGACCTGCTTGGAGTTTTTCCTAAGTTTGTTGCCTGAATGAGGCAAACTTGTAAATAAGGGTAAATCAAGACGCCCTTTTGTCCTGAAGAAGGCAATCACAGCGGCTAGGCATTTTATGAAGATCTTGGGAGAAGTAGATAAGCCAAAGGGCAGAAATTGCAGAGCGAGGAGTACCAGTGCTGTCTGGGCCAGTCTGGAGCTAGGAGAATGGTCCTTGTTTTTTTTCTCCCTTATTTTGATCAGAACCTGGGGAATGAGAGGTAGGGGAGGAAAGGCATAGACAGACGTTTAGGCAGGGGAAGGACAAGGCATCTACTTTCCATGCTGTGCAGTGATGCTCCCTGGTGCAGAATTTGCTGAGCTGACGGTTGGTGTGGGAGGCAAAGAGGCCGACCTACGGGGTTGCCCATTTCTGAGCTATTAGTAAGAAGGTGTTTCTGTTGAGCTGCCACTCGTGGGGGGATCCAACAGTTTTCTGCTTAATTGGTTTGCCAGGGAGTTGAGAGAGCCTGGCAGGTATTGTGCTAACAGGTGTAGATGCATAGAAGAGGCTGTAAAAGTACAGTTGTGTACCTACCATAAATGTAGATGTTCAAGTGTATTGACTGTTGCAGTCATTACACTTGGGTTATCCTGCTGGCAGGCTACCCGCAGTCGGCCTGAATTCCAAAGTCTAGGTCCGGCGTCAGTTGCTGTCGCCTCTTCCCTGACGTCAGTGCGCCAAGGGTATAAAAGATGCAGCAGACGCCATTTTCTTCAGTTTTTCTTGCCCCAGATGTCAGGTGCCCCCCAAATTGATAGGCTGAAAATTATGCCAATAAGTATGCATGCACAAAAATAAACATTTTCTTCATCTACAAGAAAATACACCACATAGGTTGTATTGGATAGAGAAGTACAGATAAGCCCCAGCAAAGAAAAGGGGGATGGTGAGTGGGTAACCTGGACTGCAACAGTGAATACACTCGAACATCTACATTTATGGTAGGTACACAACTGTACTATGTTCATAGTGTTTCACTGCTGCAGTCAGTACACTTGGGTTGAATCCCAAAGCTGAGGTTGGGTGGCTGGGTCTAAATAGGACTAGGAGAGGCTATAAGGCCCTGCAGAACTGCAGTGGCAAAGCCTGCTCTGGATTTAGAGTAGAGAGGTAAGTGGTAGTGCTTGGTAAAAGTGTGCACTAAACTCCAAATTGCAGCCTCTAAAATGTCTTTGGTTGGTACTCCTCTGAGAAAGGCTGCTGAAGTGGCTGCTGCTCTGGTTGAGTGAGGCCTAATGCCCTTAGGCACTGATTTGCCATGTTGTGAACAGCAAAAACGAATGCAGTGGCCTATCCATTTTGAAATAGTCTGCTTTGAGATAGCCTTTCCTTGTGATCCTGCAGCATATGCTACTAAGAGTTGCTCAGTCTTTCTGAAAGCTTTAGATCTGTCCAAGTAGAAGTGTAGCTGTCTGTGTATGTCCAAAGAATGCAGGAGTCTCTCACCCTTATTCTGTGGGTTTGGATAAAAGGTAGGCAAATGAATGGTTTAGTTAAGGGCCACACTGGACATTACCTTAGGCATAAATGTCGGGTTCGTCCTCAGAGAAACCCTGTCTGGATGGAAAATGATAAAAAAGGTTCCACAGCCATGAGTGCCTGTAACTCTGAGACTCGTCTTGCAGACGTTATTGCTAGGAGCAGAGCTGTTTTCCAATATAAGAACTTTATTTCAGCTGTATTGGCTGGCTGGCTCAAAAGATGGCAGTGTGAGTTTTTCCAAGACATAATTGAGGTCCCATGTAGGTATTGGTGCTCTCCTTGGGGGTCTTATGTTTGTGGCCCCTCTGAGGTACTGTCTTGGCAACGGATGTGAAAAAATTGGTGGTTCCGTAGTGTAATGAACTGAAATGGTAGAGGCATGGATTTTAATTGATGAAAAGGATAGGCCTTTGTCCAGCATCTCAGTTAGGTATTGTAAAATCTGAGGAATATTTGGTACAAACGTATCAATTCCTTGTGCCTGGTTCCAAGCACAGAATCTTTTCCATTTTTCTGCATAAGATTTTCTGGTACTGGGTCTCCTGGCCTCCAAAATAACATCCATCACTGCTTTTGAGAGAGGTGTGCTCTGAATGGCTACATTATCTGCCATGCTGCCCGATTTAGGGTTCTGAGTTGGCTGGGCAGGATCTGATTGTTTCGTTGGGTCAGTAAATGAAGAATTAGATGCAATGTCCAGACTGGGCCTTCAGACAAGCTCTTTAAGATTGGGTACCAGTGCTGGCGGGGCCAGTCTGGAGCAATCAGAATCATTTTTGGCTTCTCGTCTGACCTTTAGGAGTACCTTGGGGAAGAAAGGCATATACTGTTAGGGTTTTCCAGCTGAATGATAGAGCCATCCACTTTCCATGCTTGCTTGTGATACGTCCTTGTGCAGAATCTCTGTAGTTGGCAGTTGTGAGGGGAGTCAAATAGATCTATGTCTTTGCATCCCCATTTCTTTATTATCATGCTGAAGACTTGTGGATCCAGTTTCCACTCGTGGGGATCCGTAAGGTTTCTGCTTAGTTCGTCTGCCAGAGTATTTTTCTTTCCTGGCAGGAATTGTGCTTGCAGGTTTACTTGATACGTCAATGCTGTGTCCCACAAAGTCATGGCTTGTCTGCAGAGGGGGTAGGAATGAGTGCCTCCCTGTTTGTTTATATACCACATGACTGTAGTATTGTCCGTCCTTATAAGTAGTTGTCCTGGATGGAGTAGATCCTTGAAAGCTGTCAGGGCATTCTGAACAGCTAGCATCTCTTTTTGATTGATATGAAGATGCCTTTGGCTTGTGGGCCATGTGCCCTGAATACATTTTCCTGCCATGTGGTCCCCCCAGGCATAATCTGATGCATCTGTTGTTACTGACTGCCTGACTGTGGGTAGGGCGAATGGCTGTTCTTTGTTGTGGTGACAGGCCTGTGCCCACCATCGAAACTCCTGTTGCAGGCAAGGAATGAAGGTAATTAATGTTTCCAGGCTGTGACAATGTTGAGTCCAAACACTTTTTAGATACCATTGTAGTTTCCTCATATGCAGTCTGGCATATGGAATTAGCAGAATGCATGATGGCATGAAGCCCAAAGCCTGCAGAATTTTTCTTGCAGATAACTGGGTCTTTGTTGCCAACATTTTGAAGTAAGAAGTCAGTTGCCTTTGTTTGCCTGGAGTGAGATAAGCCATCTGGGCAGTTGTATTTAAGCTTGCACCCAGGAATATTATCTCTTGAGAGGGTACTAGTTTTGATTTATTTTCATTTACTGTGTACCCTAGGCAAATTAGTGATCTTTTTACAAACGCCAGATGCTTTAGTAGAATGTCCTTGTTCCCTGCTTGAATAAGGCAATCATCCAAGTAAGGATATATTTGAATTCCTCTGTCTGCAAAATGCAATTACTGGTGCCAGGCATTTTGTGAAGACCCTGGGCGCAGTAGATAAGCCAAAGGGCAGTGCAGAGAATTGGTAGTGCATTGAGCCAGCTATGAATCTGAGGTATCTTCTGCAAGATTGTCTGATTGGAATATGCAGGTATGCCTCTTTTAGGTCCAAAGTTACAAGCCAAGCCGTCTTGCCCAGCATGGGCAGAAGCTGCTGTAGGGTCAACATTTTGAATTTTGGAACGTCCAGAAAAGTATTTAGAATAGACAGGTCCAGTATTGGTCTCCAGGCTTTCTCTTTTCTGGATACCAAGAAAAGACTCGAGTAAAATCCTTGTCCCTGCTCTTGCTGTGGTACTTGCTGAATGGCCCTCATGTCCATGAGGGATGAAACTTGTTTTTGTGCCTCTGCCCATTGATTGTGTGGCAGGTCTGCCATAACTTTTGCCCTTGGCAGGGTGTGAAAGTGGAACCTGTAGCCCTGGGACACTATATTCAAGACCCATTTGTCCTGGGTGATCATGTGCCAATTTTGAGAAAAAAGTGCTAGTTTTCCCCCTAAGGGGGCTGCCAAAAGATAAGTGCTTGGTGCTGGCAGAGGAAAGTCATTGGGACTGTGTCCTGTATGGCTGAGATTTGTCTTCTCCACTTTTGAAGGTAGAAGCGCCCCACTGTTTAGGCCTGTATGAGCCCTGGGGCTGGGATCTGCCTCTGGGGCGTATGTATCTGCCTCTTTGTGGCCTGTCTGACACTGGAAAAGACCAATTCTTAGTAGGCCAGTTCCTGCTAAATCTGGGTGGCTGTACCTGTAAGAAATCCTTTACTGTTTGCATAGATTTCACTTTGTCCTCCGTTTTCTTCAACACCTCCTCTGCTTTAACACCAAATAAAGTATTATGCTGTAATGGAGCATCTAGTAATTTTGCTTTAACATGATCAGGCAGATTCTGTTCCTTTAACCAAGCATGCCTCCTAATGACAGAACCCATAACTGCAGCCCTGCAAGAGGCCTCCATAGAATCAAAACCACATTGCAATGTATGCTTTCCCACTTGTTCAGTTGCATGCAATAAATCCTGCATTTCCTTATTTTCTGTACAATCATAATTTGACATTTTCTGTTTTAGCAGTGACATTAAGTACTGCTGATATTTAAGCATATGAAATTGAAATTTAAAGCCCTCACAGCCAAAGTAGCAGAAGTGTAATGTAAACCTTTTTCCCCCATCTGTCTAGTGCCCTTGAATCTCTATCAAAGGGGATAGGGTTTTTTGCAGTAGAAGCCTTGACCCCTTTGGGACCCTGAGAAATAGTTTCTGGGTCAGCAGCAGGGTTTATATAAAGAAATTTATGCAAATCTGGAACCCTGTAGTATCTGTCTGGTTTAACAGGGGCAGGAGGTAAATAGTCAGGAGAAAGTCTGGACTCCGACAATACATAATCTACAATGTCTAACACAGGAGGAATAGCCAAAGGCCTGTGCTGACGTAGTAAAAGAAAATCTCTAAGCCTTTTCTTAGATTCTGAGTAGTCTTGGCTCTCCCAGTGGAAGTGCTCCCTCATGGTATGCAGGGTTTCCCCAAATGAATAATCCTCAGGCGGTGAGGCTGAAGGGATAGATTCTGTTCAGCATCAGAATCCTCATAAGGAGGAAGAGAGTATTCCTGTTCAGAAGAGGAGTTAGGGGAAATGAAAACCTGATCTGAAGATTCATATTCTGTCTCTTGCCTAGGCCCTCTTGTCAGGAGGGGGATGGGAACCCCTGATCAAGGTAATTAGGTCTTCAGCCATTTTGAGCATCTGTTTTTTAGGCATGGTAGTCTGTCCAGGAGAATGCTGTACTTGTTTCATTGTCTTTAGAACTGCTTTAGTCTTTGCTTTGGAAGCTGAAGTAGGCTTTACATACAAATGTGTAGGTCTGAAAACACCCTCAGAAGCCAATGTCTGCTCAGCGGCTCCGGACCCATCTGAGGGAATAATTTCCGAGTGTCCAATACCTTGAGTATCCAGAGGCCTAGCTGGCTCCATGTGGGAGTCGTCAGCAGCCTGTGGCTCTGAGGTAGCGGGCGCCAGGGGCTGTGAAAGCGCCTCACTGAGAACCAGCGAACCAGCGACTGGCTTAGCGGAAGCCTCGTCGTCGGTTTTGGACCTCGGATGTCTGTCCTTTTCTTTTTCCTTGCGTTTTTTATAAACTCCGGTCGTCGGCTGTTCCGACGGCATTATATAATTGAATCTTCGGCCAAAGTAATGAAAGGCAAAATAGTACCGACGCTTAATAACGCGTTGGTTAAATCTAGCACAAAATCGACAACTAGCAACGTTGTGATCAGGGCCTAGGCAAGGAATACAGTAAGAATGAAAATTCTTATGAGGTATTTGCTTCCCACAAGAAATACAATTGTTAACTATTTTTGACATCAGACTGGCGCAAGAAAAAAGTTTCCCCAACGGGGTACTTAGCTTTAATGAAGACTTTGGATCTGAAATTCGTTTTTGAAAATCTCAGGAGTCGGCCGACTGGCACTTGCGAACTGCTTTTGCTTCGGGCTCCACGCGGCAAGAAAGACTGAAGAAAATGGCGTCGGCTGCATCTTTTATACCCCTGGCACACTGACGTCAGGGAAGAGGTGACAGCAACCGATGCCGGACCTAGACTTTGGAATTCAGGCCGACTGCGGGTAGCCTGCCAGCAGGATAACCCAAGTGCAATGACTGCAACAGTGAAACACGATGAACATCCAAAGGGTCATGGCAAGTCTCCGCAGCGAGTAGGAGTGAGTCCCTCCCTGCTTGTTGATGTACTACATCACTGTGGTGTTGTCTGTTTTGATCAGGAGAACCCCTGGAGAGAGAAGGGGTTTGAAAGCTATCAAGGCCTGCTGCACAGCCATCATCTCTTTTAGACTGAAGTGCAGGGGGAGTTGCTGGGGGTTCCATTGGCCCTGTATGCACTTGCCGTCCAGGTGTGCACCCCAAGCGTAGTCTGATGAGTCGGTGGTAAGGGTCTGGGTGGCGGGGTGTGGGGAGAAGGGCAGTCCCTTGTTGTGGGAGCAGGCTGTTGCCCACCAAAGAAATTCCTCCCTCAGGCAAGGAATAATAGGTAAGAGAGTTTCCAGATCTTGACAGTGTTGACACCAAAGGCTCTTTAGGTACCTCTGAAGTTTCCTCACATGCAGTCTGGCATATGGAATAAGGAGTATGCAAGATGCCATGAACCCTAGGGCTTGCAAATTTCCCTTGCAGAAAGCTGGGGCCTGGTGGCCAGTTGAGAGAAGTAAGCTGATAGGAAACTGTTTCTCTGGTGTGAGCCATGCCATCTGGGATGCTGTGTCCACACTTGTTCCCAGGAATATTATCCTCTTGGTTGGTACCTGTTTGGATTTCTTTTCGCTGATTGTGTACCCTAAGGAGGTTAGTAGGTCCTTTACAAAGGCCAGGTGTTTAAGCAGCTTTTTCTGGCTGTCTGCCTAAATAAGGCAGTCGTCTAAGTAGGGATAAATTTGAATATGTCTTTGTCTGCAAAATGCAATGGCCGGAGCCAGGCATTTTGTGAAAACTCTGGGAGCAGTAGATAAGCTAAAAAGAAGTGCAGAGAATTGAAAGTGCTGAGATCCTGCCCTTAAGTGAAGATATTTTCTGCAGGACTCCCTGATGGGAATTGTGGAGGTAGGCCTCTTTTAGGTCCAGGGTGACTAGCCAAGCGTCCTTGGACAGCATGGGTAGTAGCTGCTGGAGGATGAGCATTTTGAATTTTGGGATCACCAGGAAGGTGTTTAGAATGGACAGATAGAGGATGGGGCGCCAGGTGCCTTCTTTTCTGGGTACCAGAAAAAGTCTGGAGTAGAAGCCTTTGCCTTTCTGCTCTGCAGGAACGTGTTCTACTGCTCCTAAGGAGAGCAGGGTATGGATTTGCTTTTGAACCTCTGCCTACTGATTTGGTGGTAGATCTGGGAACCCTTTGGGGGATGGAAGGGTGTGGAAGGAGAATTTGTATCCCTGAGGCACAATTGTTCAGAACCCATTGGTCCTTGGTAATGATGGCCCAGGTGCTGGAGTGAATTAGCACCAAATAAGTTATCTTTGTGCAAGGGTGCATCCAACAATTCTGAATGACAAATCCAGTGACTGCTGCCCTGCAAGAAGCTTTTACGGAGTCAAAACCGCAGTGCAAAGTGTGTTTAGTTACTTGACCAGCAGAGTGCATTAATTCCTGTAAATCTTTAGATTCTGCCCATGCAGGAAAGGAGGTAATTTTTTGTTTAATGAGTTTCAAGGTATGTTGCCGATATTTAAGCATATGGAACTGACAATTGAGTGCCCTGATAGCAAGAGTAGCTGAGGTGTATACTTTTTTTTTTATCCCATCTGTCCAGTGCTCTGGAATCCCTGTCTGAGGGGGGTGGGATTCTTAGCTGATATAGCTTTAACCCCTTTTGGCCCTTAAGTAATGACCTCAGGGTCTGCTGTTGGGTTTTTAAAGAGATATGTGTGAAAGTCAGGGACTCTGTAGTACCTGTCTGGCTTTCTGGGAGCAGGAGGGAGGACGTCTGGAGTCAAGATGGATTCAAGAAGACATCTACCACATCTAGGACTGGGGGGATGGCTAAAGGCCTGTGCTGTGGAAGGTCCAGGAACTCTGAGTTTCTTTTTAGACTGTGGGTAGTCTTGACTCTCCCATTTGAAATGCCTCCTTACAGTATGCAGAGTTTTCCCAAAGGAAAAATCCTCTGGGGGAGAGGCTGAAGGAATAGATTCCTCTGCATCGGAATCCTCATATTTAGAGAGGAGCTGCATGTCTTCATAGTCAGAAGCATCAGATTCATCTGGCTCTTGTTCAGACAAAACTTCTGGAGACAGATCCCCTTTCCTTTTTGAAGGAGTGGCTTGACTTCCCATAAACAGCATGATGAGGTCCTCCGCCATTCTAAGCATTTGTGACTGAGGCAAGAGAGCAGGTGCCAAAGAATGGCTAGAAGGTGGTTTCTTGGGGGGTGGTTCGACTCCTGTGCTTAAGGAACTCGGTTGGTTTAGAAAGAATGGTAGCTGTGAAAGAAGGCGTCTGATTATGTCTGGATTTGGTGTTGTGAAGGACTTCCTCGGAAGCCGGTGCCTGCATAGTGGCTCTGGAGTCATCCAAAGTAGAGACGACCGCAGGATCCTTAGACAAAGGAGAGTTCTGCGACATACCGGACTCTGAAAGGGTCTCAATAAAGGCCTGTGAATTAACTTAAGTGGGCATCAGGGGCTGTGAAAGTGCCTCACTGAATTCCAGAGAACTGACGACCAGCTTGGCGGAAGCATCGTCGGAAGGTTTAGTCCTGTACAGTCTGTCTCTGTCTATCTTTAAGTTTCTTCAGAAGGTCTGCTGTCGGATGCCTTATGGAAGCCATATTGGACTTTGAGGACTGTAAATGGAAATATCTGGCTACAAAAAGGGCCCAACGATGAATAGTTCTGGCGTTAAAGCACAGAACCGATGAGGGACGTTGTGGTCTGGGCCTAGACAAGTGATGCAGTAGGAATCTAAGTCCCGGTGTGGTATCTGCTTTCCACAGGCGAGATGATTAACAACTTTCTGACATCGGTGAGTGCAAGAAAAAAAGGATCTCCAACAGTGTACTTAGCTTTCAAAGACTTCAGCTTCAATTAAAAAATGAAACTGGTAGCAGCCAACCGGCACTCGTGAAAACAGCTTCTGCTTCGGGCTCTACGGCAAGAAAGACTGATGTAATGGCGTCGGCTGCCTTCCTTTATATCCCTTACGACCTTGATGTCAGTCTTCAAGCAACAGCAACAGACGCAGAAATACTAAGTCTCTGGTATTCAGGCCAGCCGAGGGCTACCCCAGCAGGGATAACCCAAATGTGATGACTGCACAGTGAAACAAGAATATAATCATCAGAGTCTACCACAGGGTTCTTAAAGAGGTGATTAACTGACTTGTGTTTGGGATTAACAGCTACATTACACTGTTTATTAATGAATTGACCTTTACATCACAATGAATTTGGATGCAAACACATTTTATTATGAAATATCGAAACTGGAATCTAACATACAAAAAGATTAAATTGTACACTCAAATACTTTCTCGGCATTTGATTACACAAACACACTTCCAAGGCTGTAAGGAGTAACAAGTTTAAACTTCATATGTCCGACAGCCACATCCTCAAAACTGCTGCTGCGAACTGCGAATTCCCAAAATCGCAAAAACCGAAGCACAGAATTACAAAATCTCACCCCCTTTTTGACTCATGGTAGCACTTGTTTCAGCTATGGAGCAATCGGACATGTCGCTTTTTTGACGTTTAGGGAAGTCAGTGGGATGGAATTCACGTAAACAGTTTGCATATCTGCACATTCGAAGGATGTGCTTTCAAGCATATGAAGGTAAACCAGAGTAACCTGATAAAAAGTTATGCATAGGGTGTGCTTTTCTTTTGACAGGTTAATGTGTTCCTTTTCAACAGGCTTATCTCTTACAGAATACCTCACTTTCTCTTAAGGCTAAAGGATTATAAGAAACATTTGCCATCTGGCAAGAGGCTTGTGCTCAGGGAGATTAAAAAATTCCCTAATCCTTTTCTTTGACTGGAAGTAGTTCTGAGCTTCCTATTTGAAGTGTTCCCTCAAGGTACGCAGTTTCCCCAAAGGAAATATCCTTTGGGGGGAAGCTGGGGCAAAATTCTCCTCTGAACCAGAATCCCCATATGAAGCAATGGATGTAACCCTCTTCAAAGGTGGATTCCTCCTGATCAAATCCATCATCAGAGTCCAAAGAATCAGGAAAATCTTCTGGAGGGGTATCGCTTCTTCTTTTCCCTGGGGAGGACAGTATCTGGATCTAACCAAACAGATAAAATACTCAGCCAACACCTCACAAGGCATTATTGGTAGGACAGAGTGGAAGCTGGTAGGCCTGGGTGAAAGTGGAATAGCTTTCTTGTGAACGGCCTTTGGTTTTTGGCCTAAGGTCTTTGGCCTTTCACACCCAGAAAGACAACAGATTCCCACGAGCGGTATGCTTAAGAAATCTCTTGATGATGTGAAGAGCCACTATCAATCTTTGAACGGTCTTCAGAAGCTGGAGCCTACAGAGCAGTCCCGTACCCAACCAATGAACTGAGTCCTTCGGCTTGAAAAGAAGATGAGGGACATGGAAGCATATTGGACTCTGAACGGGTCTCGATAGAGGCCTGTGCCATCACCTCGGTCACAGAAGGGGGCTGCAATGGCTACCACTCCCTGTGAAAAAAGCATCAGTCTTCCAAGTGTTCTTGCACAGAGTCCTCACCTTTGAGGACAAGCCTAGGATGACTGGCTGATAGCGAACAAGCCTCAGAGATCCTAAACCTGAATCGCTTTTCCTTTTTCCTGCCTAGGGATCTACTTCAGCTTGACCAGCAGACGACATAGTATACAAATGGCCTGACTTAAGATGAACAGCTAGAATCTCATCCCTATGCGTTATAGCTCTGCTATTAAAGTGGGCACAAAACCGACAGTTGGGGATGTTGTATTCTGGCCACAAACAGGTGACACAAAAGGAGTGATAAGTCCTGGTGTGGTATCTTCTTGCCACAGCTGAGACAGTTATTAGTTTTCTCTGACATTAGTCAAAAGGAAAATTAAAGGTTCCCCAATTGGGTACTTGGCTATTTTTCAAGATCTGAACACAGCACACAAATGTAGACATACTGGCTTGTGTCTTAACACTTAGCTTTTTAGGAGTCTTCTTTCTTTCTGGTGTGGACTGAAAGACTGGCACTCGGCTTCTGGCTCTGTCAAGAAAGAAGTGAGGCCATGGTGTCAGCCGACTCCCTTTATACCCAAACAGTGATGTCCAACAGGGCATACATCAGCTCCTGGAAAAGGGAAAAAAAAGTCTAGTAGTCAAAGCCAGCCAAGGGCTTACACAGAGGGAAATTCCACAAGTAAGGACTGCAACAATGAAACACAATGAACATCCACTGTTGCCTGGGCTAGAAATGGAGTCACCACAAGGACCTTGGGAGGATGAATCTGAATCTTCAGTAGTACCCTGGATATCAGTGGAAAGGGTGGAAAAGCATGCAGGAACATTGTGAAAGAAAAAGGAAAGCATCAGTCTTCCAGGTCTTCTTGCACAGAGTCCCGTAGCAAAATCTTGCCAGTTGATTGATCAGAGAGGAGGCAAGGAGGTCTACTTTAACTCCCCACAGATCAAAATCTCAGAAGGAACCCACACTAGTTTGCATACATGAGGGTCTGCCCTGTCCTGTTCAGGTAGTCTGCCACACAATATTCCTCTGTCAGTGAAGGATGTCTGTAATGTGAGATTGTGCTATGAAGCTATATCCCAAGTTAACATGGCTAGTCTGCAAAGGGGGTAGGACCTGGTTCCCCCCCACTTAAAGATGTATGCATGCAACAACTTGGAGGTCCTGGGGACCAAAGATGATTCAGAGTTGAATGCCTTGTACAGGGCAAGCACTTGTGTCATTATTTAAGTGCTTGCATCTGTCCTGTGTGTCCCATACTCCTTGCACTATTATCCCTCCTGAAACTGCTCCCCAAGCAATTTCGGAGATGACAGGCTGCTTTGGAACAGGGAAGTATAAATGGAGACTCGAATTTAGGGATATTTGCTGTCTCTATCAAGTCATTTTACTACTGACAAACTTCAACACTGGTATTTAAAAAGACAAGTGATGTTGATGCTGGGACAAGAGAGACTTCAGATGCCATTGTAGCTTTTTCATGTGGAGTCTTGCCAGGGTTTTCATAAGACTCAAGATGCCACGAGACCCAAAATTCTATGGCATTCCCTTGCAGTCACCGAAGTCTGAGTGGAAAACCTTTGACAAATATTTAGACACAGATCTATATTTTTCCTTTGGAAGAAAAGCTCATTGAACTGACTTGTTCAGCTGACACCCCAGGAACACAATCCTGTGTGAGGGAGTCAAAAAGTACTTTTGAATGTTCTCTTGGAATCCCAGCATGTGTAAGAGATCTCTCACCCAAATGAAAGATTCCTGACACTTTGAAAATGACTCTGCAAAGATAAGCACGTCACCTAAGTATGGAAAAAAGAAAATTGATACTCTGTAGCCTGCAACAATCTACAACTGGAGCTAGCCACAGTGAACACTTGATGCAGTGGATAGTCCAAAGGGTAAAGCAGAAAACCGATAAAAGTGATCCATAGACACACACCTTAAGAAACACATCTGGATGAAAAGGAATGAGATGATGCACACTTCTAAGAAGAAAGTTCCAGAATGGTCTCCAAGCATCTTCTTTACTTAGCATTAACATCATCCTTGTAGAAACACCTTTCCAATTTGTGAAGCAGGGACGGGTTCTATCACTCCCTGGAACAGCATGTAAGGATAGACAGGTGGAAATACGTATGGTCTGGTGGATGAGGAATAACCTCCTGGAGAGATCAATCCTCTCACTACCATCTACAACCTTGATGAATTATCTTTAGAACCCATATGTCTGGGAAGGGAAAAGGGTCTGCCAGTTGGGGGGAGGGAACAAAGTCCCTCAGAGTCCAACTGACTAGTTGGACTCTCACTGGATTTGGGGGTTCCAGAATTCTTTTTGGAACACCCTAACCACTATGCCAAAACTGGATGGGGGTTAGTGAAGCCCTTGAAAATTAGAAAAAGGAAGGCACAAAATCTTAAACGTTTGATTCTATGATTTAACTTATCCCTTTCAATACATTTTCTCATCACCTCTGCAGCAAAGGAACCAAAACGTGAAAAATCTACCCAAATCTCATTACTCACATCCTTTTGGGAGCTTCTGAGAATGCAGCCAGACAAACCTCCTCAAGACGGTACCAGAGGCCATACCCTGGAAGAATTATCAACTGGGTCATACACATACTGGAAACAAAGAGCAGTGACTAGTCCAACAGAAAAAAAAATTGAAGGACCCTGGAAGACCTGTCTTACACCTCTCCTTCTTAAACAACTACTTAAAGGTACATTAAACACTTAACTAAAGGTACCCTTTTTCAGGATGCTCAACTTACAGACCTTGTTCCCCCGATCCTACCTCAAGCCTTTATGGCCTCCATTGACAAAGGATGCCTACCTTCATATTCCAATCTATCCAAAATACAGGCAATATCTCAGATTCTCTTGTAGCCTCTGGACACTCAATTTTCTGCCTTTCCCTTTGGTCTCACTACCACCCCACTAGTCTTCACAAAGTGCAGAGCAACTGTGGTGGCATTCTGCAGACTACAGGGCATTGAGATCTTCCCATATCTGGATGATCTCCTGCTGCAAGCAGACACTCCAGAGTTGCTATAGCAGGACCTCAACCATGCAATCAACATCTTCCTTTCCTTGGGATTCACCATAAATTACAAAAAAATCAGCCCTCACCCCAGCACAGGACCAGATTTTCATGGGGTGCAGGACTCAAACTGACCTCATGAAGGTTTCCCTCCCCTTACAAAAGGCGTAGGAGCTCTCTGCATTCTGTCAAAATCTCATTCTCTAGTCACACATTTCAGCCAGGACTTACCTTTATGGCCTCCACCATTCCCATGCTTCCTCTGGCAAAAATGCATGAGAAAATGGCAGTGGTACCTAAAAGTCAGTGTGGACCCAGCATGCTTACCCGCTAGAGTTCCAAATTCCTCCTCTTCCCTGCCTGAAGAGAGAAATAAGTTGGTGGATTCAACAACTCTCCACCAATCTAGGATTCCCACTCCATCCTCTGCCACCAGTACAGGCAGTACAAGAATTGTACAGAGAGGTTTCAGACTCTGGTTGGGGAGCAGCCATTGGTGCCATGAAAGCTCAAGGCACCTGGTCCCCCTTGCAAAGAAAAGAAAACATTAGTATAAAAGAAATAAGAGCACTAGTTTTGGCACTCCAGGCCTTTAAGCCTCTCCTCACCCCAGGGTCCCTAAAAGTCTTAACAGACAACATGACAGTGCTCTGGTATACAAACGGGGGGGGGGGGGGGGTCCAGTTCACTCCTTTCTGTGCAGACTAGTCTACAGGTATGGGAGCTACTGGTGAAGTTGCCGACACCGCTTCAGGCAGTATACATTCCATCCAACTTGAATGTTTTGGCAGACGGTCTCAGAAGGTCCAAAACACAACCCCATGAACACAGGGACGTGTTTAAGGACACTGTCCACCAATGGGGTATTTCAGAAGTGGATCTATTTGCCTCCCCCCATGAACAGACAACTTCCTCTATTTTGTGCCAGAGACCCACATCCTCTGGCCTGGAAGGTGAATGTCCTAATGTTCTCCTGAAGAGGGATATTCCTATATGCATTCCTTCCCCTGTCTCTTACCCTAAGTCTGCCCGAAGATTCGGCAAGACAAACCAAAAATCTTGTTGCTGGCTCCCTTTTGGCCAAGACAGCATTGGTTCCCCTCAGTCCTGCATTCAGCTAATGGCAGTCATCACAAGTTACCCCACAGTATGGACCTACTCATACAACACAAGGCCAACCTCATTCATCCCCACTTGTCAATCCTACAAATGACACTGTGGGTGATAGGGCTCAGATTCCTTTTAGATACCTTTTCTCAGAGGACGTACTAAGGGTACTGCAGGAGCCGAAGAAACCAAACACAAGGATATCCTACTTATCCAAATAAAAAGATTTTCAATCTGATGTCACTTAGGAAACATGGACCCACTAACAGTGGCTGTCCTCCCAGTCCTATCATACCTGTGTGAGTTGCTGGAGGCTGGACTAACCTATTCTTCAGTAAAAGTACATTTGTCAGCCACCTCTGCCTCTCTCACCTCCCTTGGCCTCCAGGTTTGAGATCAAATAATTTCTGAAAGGCATCCTGCACGAGACCCCCCCAGGAGACCAGTACCGCCTCCCTGGGATCTTAACTTTGTTTTGGAAAAGATGACCCTTGCCCCCATTTGAGCCAGCAATTTCTGCCTCTTTAAAATTCTGCTCCTGGAAAACTATTTTGCTTCTGGAAATCACCTCGGCCAGAAGGGTTTCAGAATGACAAGCCCTTATGGGATCTCCTCCACTTCTAGTCTTCCATAAAGACAGGATGTCCATCTGCACCAACCCCTCTTTTATGCCTAAAGTGGTCAAAGAGCTATTAAGCAATCCACCCCCCATCCCAAAACTCGGCAGAAAGAGTCCTGCATACTTTAGACTTACACAGACAACCTAGGTTTTACCTGGATAAAAGCCAAGAATATGAAAACTTTTTACCCTAGAGCCCTAGGGCTCCCAGTCTAAGAAGACCATTTCCTCCTGGATTTCTAAAGCTATCACCTTCTGATATGAACACCATGGAAAGTGTCTCCCTTCCCCAGTGACGGCTCATTCCAAGCTATGGCTTCTTCTGGCACCTTTTTCAAAGGATTGGATACAAACACCATTTTGGAGACTGCTATTTAGTCTTCAGTCTATACTTTCACCAAACATTACAAACTGACATTTCCAAATCCAGGGCAGGGTTTGCTAGGGTGATTCCCCACAGCTTCCTGAAAAGCTCCTCTGCCCCTACCTCCTCCCTGTCCTTCTCCTCATGAGCTTTTGCACTTTCCCTTATGTAAAGAAGACTGCAACAGCAGAATAGGACATATACAAGTTGTGTAAAATCTTATCATAACGTTTGATGTCCTTCTCTTCTTTGTTGCACTATTCTATCCTACCCTCCATCTCCCTGCATTTGTTTCTTGGATGTACCTATGCTACATTCCTATTTCTCAGGCATTCTCCCTGGGGCACTCAGTTCTGATGTTGGTGTGTATATCACTTTTGTAGCCTACATCCGATAGCAGACTACGTGCGACGTATCATGCACCCTAGGCACTAAAGACGTTTGTATAAAAAATACCAAGGCCAGTAAAAAGGACCCAAAATTGTATTTAACACGTTCCAGCGCCTCTGCCAAAAGGCCTTTTAAGAGTTCAAATTATAACAAACACTACAAATACTTTTTAATTAAATACATACTCCAATAAAAAAGCAAATAAAAACTTTACAATAATTAAGATAATTAAATCTTTTAGCCAATCTCTATCCATACTATAGTAACATTTTCCAACTGCATTCCACATTAAATCCAGCAGGTGCCAGTGTTCCATACTTTAAAACAGACTTTCCTTAAAAAGCAAACTATGCTTCAAATCCACATTATTAAAATCTTTAACCTTCTCTAAAACTGTACTTTGAAGGCAACCACCATCACCCCCATGATGAAGTAAAAAAATGCATTGCTAAAGAAATCTCCAACTTTTTATTCCTAACATCCCTCAAATGTTCTAGCAGCCTAACTTTGAAAGCCTTTTTGCTTTCCCCTATATAAAAAGGCTGCATGAACATGTCAGTGCATAAAACACACACTCTGTATTACAACTATAATCCTCCCTAGGAGTATAAATATATTATTATTAAGTCTATTAAAAGAAACTCAATATATTTACACGCTGAACAATTTCCACAAGGGATTGTACCAACAGTTAACTCCCACCCCAATTCTCACATCAGATGTGGAATGACTGTGGGCCACCATGTCTTTTATATGTTTTCTCTTGGAGGAAAGAGGTGGTTTCTTGGGCAGGAGCTTAATTAAATCTTTATCTTTCAACAAGAAATCCCAATAATATTTAATGACATCAAACTATCTCAGAAAAAAATATATACTATAACAAAGTATATCATATTTTCCTCATGCAACTCTCCAACCTTTCTAGATGGATAAAATCTATTATTTTGAAATGACTGACCGTCTAACAAACTACTTAATGTTTTTTTAATATCCTGGACCTCATAACACCTTTATTTAAGCTCAATACTAGTTCTTAAAAGTTCCCCCTCAAGTACTCTATCATTACAAAGCCTCTGAATACTGAGCAACTCCCCATAAGGTAATGGCTTAATGAGGTGTGGTAGATGGCAACTTGTTCCATCCAAAAAATGATTGCCATTCTCAAATATGCTATGCACCCTTGTTCTAATGCCAATATTCACCACACCATCCAATTTGAATTCCAAAATACCACCTTTCTCCAAACTGTATACCATCAAATTGCAAGCCAAACATATTTTGATGCAGCTCTTGCAAAAATACATTAACTCCCCACCATCACCTAAAGAAATTAAATCCTCAAACCTAAAATACACGACTACGTTTTCTATAAAAATCCAAATTATATAAAAAAATTGATCTCAAACCCATAAACAGGTTGGCATACATGGGGGAAAATGGAGCCCCCATAGTCATCCCCTTCAACTGATGATGCATCCTTCCATTAAACTTTAAAAAAAATTGTTTGTTAAAAAATGCACAATTTCTACAACAAAACTATCTTAGATAGAGGGCTCTAACCCAAAAAGTAATTCAAAGCCTCAATACCCCTGGCATGTTGAACATTGGTGTAGAGGCTTTTTGCATCCACTGTCATCCAAAATCTTCCTTCCAGCCATTTCACGGACTTAATCTTATCTAAAAATCAAAACAGTCACGTATACAGGAATCTAATTTCACCACAGAGGGTAACAACTACTTGTGTAACAAAAGGACCACATTATATAAAAAGTAGTTAAATGCTGAGACAGTAGGCCTACCAGGTGGAGAAATTAGGCTCTTGTGTACCTAAGGCAAACAATAAAATGTTGCTAAGGTACAGCCCCTTATAGAAAATTTCTAATATGCATCTTCCTTAGATAAATAACCCAACCTACAAGCCCTTTTGTACTAGGCCTTGAAAATCTAGCACAGCTTTTTCATATTCTGGCATCATAATTACCTTATAAATATCAGTCATTTAAATTACCATAATACTTTTTCATACTGAGAATAATGCATAATTACTATCTTATTGCCCTTATCAGATGGCTTAAACACCAAATCATTTCGCTGACTCAAACTTAGGCCAACCACTCCGCCTTAGTCAAGTTATATTTACTTTTATTTTTTACAAATTCTTTCAGCCATCTCTAACACAAAGTTTACCCCGACAGAAAAATTCTTAATACCCTCGTGTAAAGGGAGGAATAAAATCACTTTTACAAACAATATATGCAGTATCTAATAAACAGCATCATTTACATTTGCATTCTCCTCAAGAGTCACAAGAAAAAAAACATTTAATTTTCATAAGACTCAAAATATTATCCAAATCTCCCCTAGAATTTTCAGTTAAATGCATATTATCATTCTGCAAAGAAAAATAATTTAATAAATGCAATTTTCTAACAAACCGAAACATCTCTATTTTAATGTTATGTAGTCTAGATAAGACAGTGGGAACAAATTTCAGGTCACAGTTTAAAACAGAACATTCTGCATCACTCAGTTCCACACTTGACAAATTCAATACCAATCCTTCAGCATCATTGCCAGGTACAAGGTCAGAAATAACAGAAAGCAAGGTCTTTAAATCAATACCATTTCTTTTTATCACGTCCATGGAACTGCATCTCCCAAATCGTATCCAGCCATTCCCTCTTTTGCGATGAACTCCCCATTTTTCCATTCTCCACAAAAATTCTTATCTAAATAGGAAGGACACCGAGCCAGTGGCAAAGGTAGATGCACCAATTCCTCATTTTCCAAGTCCGAAGACCTTACTGCTTCCGAAGATGCAAAAGAAAAGTGCAGTTGTGTACCTACCATCAATGTAGATGTTCAAGTGTATTCACTGTTGCAGTCATTACACTTGGGTTATCCTGCTGGCAGGTGACCCGCGTTCCAAAGTCTTGGTCCGGCGTCGGTTGCTGTCGCCTCTTCCCTGACTTCAGTGCGCCAGGGGTATAAAAGTTGCAACAGATGCAGTTTTCTTCAGTTTTTCTTGCCCCAGATGTCAGGTGCCCCCAGATAGGAAGGCTGAAAAGATAAAAATATGCCAAAAAAACATGCATATATTACTATAAACATTTCCTTCATCTACAAGCAAATACACCACATAGGTTGTATAGGGTTGAGAAGTACAGAAAAGTCCCAGCAAAGAAAAGGGGGATGGTGGGTGGGTAAACCTGGACTGCAACAGTGAATACACTCTAACATCTACATTTATGGTAGGTACACAACTGTACTATGTTCATCGTGTTTCACTGTTGCAGTCATTACACTTGGGTAGAATCCCAAAGCTGAGGTTGGGTGGCTGGGTCTAAATTGGATTTGGCGAGGCTAACAAGCCCTACAGAACTGCAGTGGCAAATCCTGCTCTGGATTTGGAGTAGAGAGGTAAGTGGTAGTGCTTGGTGAAAGTGTGCACTGAGCTCCAGGTTGCAGCTTCTAATATGTCTTTGGTTGGTACTCCTCTGAGGAAAGCTGCTGAAGTGGCTGCTGCTCTGGTAGAATGAGGCCTAATGCCCTTAGGCACATATTTGCCATGTTGTGCATAACAGAAGTGGATGCAGTGTCCTATCCATTTGGAGATGGTCTGCTTTGTAATAGGCTTTCCTTGTGATCCTACAGCATATGCTACAAACAGTTGCTCAGTTTTTCTGAAAGCTTTTTTGTCCAAGTAGAATTGTAGCTGCCTGTGTATATCCAAAGCGTGCAGAAGTCTTTCCCCTTTATTGAGGGGATTTGAGTAGAAAGTAGGTAAATGAATTGTTTGGTTTAAGGCCACACTGGAGACCACTTTTGGCATGAATGCTGGGTTTGTCCTAAGAGAAACCCTGTCCTGATGAAAAATGAGGAAAGGTTCTACAGCCATCAATGCCTGTAACTCTGAGACTCTTCTTGCTGAAGTTATTGCTAGGAGCAGAGCAGTTTTCCATGACAAGAATGTTAGATCAGCTGAGCTGGCTGGTTCAAATGGAGGCAGTTAGTTTTTCTAAAACAAAATTGAGGTCCCAAGTAGGTACTGGTGCTCTCGTAGGGGGTCTTATATGTTTTGCCCCTCTGAGGTACTGTCGTAGTGGAGGATGTGAAAAAATAGGAGGATCCGTATTGTAATGAGCTGAAATGGCAGAGGCATGGATTTCAATGGATGAAAAAGATAGGCCTTTGTCCAACATCTCAGTTAGGTATTGCAAAATCTGAGGTACATTAGGGACAAGTGGTTTGAGCCCTTGTGCCTGGTTCCAAGCACAGAATCTCTTCCATTTTTCTGCATAAGATTTCCTAGTGCTGGGCCTCCTGGCTTCCAAATTAACATCCATAACAGCTTTAGAGAGAGGTGCAGTCTGAGTGGCTACATTATCTGCCATGCTGCCAGGTTTAAGGTTCTGAGTTGACTGTGCAGAATCGGATTGTTTTGTTGCGTCAGAAGACGAGGGATTTAAGGTAGAGGCCAAGGTGGGCCTTGGGACAAACTCTTTAGGATTGGGTACCAGTGCTGGCGTGACCAGTCTGGTGCAATCAGGATAATTTTTGGCCTCTCTTGTCTGACTTTTAGAAGCACCTTGGTGAGAAGAGGCATTGGAAGGAAGGCATAGACTGTCAGGCCTTTCCAGCTGAATGATAGAGCATCCACTTTCCATGCTTAAGAGTGATGAGTCCTTGTGCAAAATTTCTGTATTTGGCAATTGTGAGGGGAGGCAAAAAGATCTATGTCTGGGTGTCCCCATTTCCTTATCATGTTGAACACTTGTGGATTTAGCTTCCATTCGTGAGGATCCATGAGATTTCTGCTTAGTTCGTCTGCCAGTGTACTTTTTCTTCCTGACAGGAATTGTGCTTGCAGATGTACCTGGTAGGTCAGTGCTGTGTTCCACAAAGTCATGGCTTGTCTGCATAGGGGGTAGGAATGTGTGCCCCCTTGCTTGTTTATGTACCACATAACTGTGGTATTGTCCGTCTTTATTAATAGTTGTCCTGGATGTATTAGGTCCTTGAAGGCTGTCACGGCATTCTGTACAGCTAGCATCTCTTTTTGATTGATGTGAAGATGCATTTGTTCCTTGGGCCACATGCCCTGAATACATTTTCCTGCCATATGTGCTCCCCAGGCATAATCCGATGCATCCGTTGTTACTGTCTGCCTGGCTGTAGGTAAAGTGAAAGGCTGTCCCTTGTTGTGGTGACAGGCCTGGGACCACCATCGAAACTCCTGTTGTAGGCAGGGAATCAAGGTTATGACTGTCTCTAGGCTGTGACGATGCTGAGTCCAAACACTTTTTAGATACCACTGTAGTTTCCTCATATGCAGTTTTGCATATGGAATTAGTAGAATGCAGGATGCCATGAAAAGTACAGTTTTGTACCTACCATAAATGTAGATGTTCGAGTGTATATACTGCTGCAGTCATCACACTTGGGTTATCCTGCTGTCAGGCGGTCCCCGCAGTCGGCCGAATCCCAAAGTCTTGGTCCGGCGTCGGATGTCGTCGCTTCTTCCCTGACGTCAGTGCGACAGGGGGATAAAAGAGGCAGCCGACGCCATTTTCTTCAGTTTTTCTTGCCCCAGATGTCAGGTGCCCCCAACTAGGAAGGCAATACAAATAACTATGCAAAATACCTTAGTAGATAAACAATAGTACTAGCTGTTAGCAAATACACCATATAGGCATGCATCCATTAGATTGATGTACATGGAGTTATAACTAACACCCTGGTATTTAGAGGGGATGGTGGGAGGGTAACCTGGACTGCAGCAGTATATACACTCGAACATCTACATTTATGGTGGGTACAAAACTGTACTATGTTCATCGTGTGATACTGCTGCAGTCATCACACTTGGGTTGAATCCCAAAGCTATGGATGGGTGGGCTGGTACTAAACTGGGTTAGGTGAAGCTAGGATGCCCTGTAGAACTGCCGTGGCAAAACCAGCTCTGGTTTTTGAGTATAATGGAAGGTGGTAGTGCTTGGTAAAGGTGTGCACTGAACTCGAAGTAGCTGCCTCCAGAATGTCCTTGGTTGGAACCCCCCTGAGAAAGGCTGCTGAGGTTGCTGTAGCCCTGGTAGAATGGGACCCAATATTAACAGGCACTGCTTTCCCATGGTGCGAGTAGCAAAAATGGATACAATGTGCTATCCATTTGGAGATGGTCTGTTTTGAAATGGCCTTTCCTTGTGAACCTGCAGCATAGGATACAAAGAGTTGGTCAGTTTTACTGAAGGTCTTTGTCTTATCCAAATAGTAACGTAGCTATCTGTGAATGTCCAAAGAGTGAAAGAGTCTTTCTCCTTTATTCTGGGGGTTTGGATAAAAGGTGGGTAAATGAATGGTCTGATTCAAAGCCACACTGGATACTACCTGTGGCATAAAGGTAGGGTTAGTTCGTAAAGAGACTGTCCCGATGGAAAATGATGAAAGGTTCCACTGCCATAAGTGCCTGTAGTTCTGAGACCCTGCGTGCTGAGGTGATAGCCAGCAACAGAGCTGTTTTCCATGACAAGTATTGTAGTTCTGCTGAGAAGGCTGGTTCGAAAGGAGGCAGTGTTAATTTTTCTAAAATGAAGTTGGGGTCCCAAGCTGGCGTGGGGGTTTTTCGGGGGGGGGGGGTCTTATATTCTTAGCCCCTCTGAGAAACTGCCTTAGTAAAGGGTGTGAGAATATGGGAGGATCCGTATTATATTGAGCTGAAATGGCTGAAGCATGGATCTTAATGGATGAGAAAGAAAGGCCTTTGTGTAGCATCTCAGTTAAGTACTGCAGTATTTGAGGAATGTTTGGTATCCAAGGGTTTTGGCCTTTAGCCTGGTTCCATGCACAAAATCTTTTCCATTTGTCTGAGTAAGTTTTTCTGGTGCTGGGCCTCCTGGCCTCCAAAATGACATTCAGGACGTCCTTTGAGAGATAATTCAAGGTATTCTCCATGCAGCTAAATTTAAAGTCCTGAGCTGACTGTGAAGGATCTGAGAGTTTTGCTGAGTCAACAGAAGTGGGAATTGAGGTAAGATCCATGGAGGGCTGCGAGTCAAGGTCCTTCGTAATGGGTACCAGTGCTGACGTGGCCAGTCCGGAGCAATGAGGATCATTTGAGGTCTCTCTGATCTGACTTTCGGTAATACCTTGGTCAAGAGAGGTAGTGGTGGGAAGGCATAGACTGTCAATGCTGTCCAACTGAATGATAGGGCGTCCACTTTCCAGGCTAGGGAATGATAAGTCCTTGTGCAAAATTTCTGTAGTTGGCAATTGTTGGGGGAGGCAAATAGATCTATGTCTGGGCGTCCCCACCTTTGAGTTATCATTGAAAATACTTGTGGGTGTAGTCTCCACTCGTGAGGATCTGCCAAATTTCTGCTTAATTCGTCTGCCAATATGTTTTCCTTTACTGGCAGGAATTGTGCTTGCAGTTGTACTTTGAAAGTCAATGTTCCACAAGGTCATTGCCTGTCTGCATAAAGAGTAGGAGTGTGATCCTCCCTGTTTGTTTATGTACCACATAACTGTGGTGTTGTCTGTCCTTATTAGTAGTTGTCCTGGATGCAAGAGGTCCTTGAAGGCTGTCAGTGCATTTTGCACAGCTAGCATCTCCTTTTGGTTGATGTGTAGATGCATTTGTTTTGCCGACCATTTGCCCTGTATGCACTGTCCTGCCATGTGTGCTCCCCAGGCATAGTCTGAAGAATCTGTTGTCATAGTTTGGTTTGCTGGAGGTAAGACAAAAGGAAGACCCTTGTTTATTTGACATGCTTGTGCCCACCATAGGAACTCTTTTTGAAGGCAGGGAATGAGAGGTATACTTGTTTCGAGGCTGTGCCTGTGTTGAGTCCATAGACTTTTCAGGTACCATTGTAATTTCCTCATATGCAGCTTTGCATGTGGAATTAGTTGAATGCAGGATGCCATGAACCCCAATGCCTGCAGGATTTTCCTTGCAGTGAGCTAGGTAAAAGTTGCCATCTTTTTGAAGTATTGAGTCAGTTTTTGTTTGTCTGGCGTGAGATAAGCCATCTGGGCCATTGTATTTAACCTGGCACCCAGGAATATTATGTTTTGTGAGGGTATTAGCTTTGACTTCTTTTTGTTTACTGTGTACCCTAGGCAACTTAGCAGCTTTGTTACAAATGCCAGATGCTGTAATAGAATCGCCTTGCTGTCCGCTTGGATCAGGCAGTCATCCATATATGGATAAATTTGTATTCCCTCATTGTCTGCAGTATGCAATTACTGATGCCAGGCATTTCGTAAATACTCTGGGCGCAGTAGATAAGCCAAGGGGCAATGCAGAGAATTGATAATGCGTTGTACCTGCCAAAAATCTGAGGTATCTTCTGCAATCTTGTCTGATAGGGACATGCAGGTATGCCTCTGAGGTCCAACGTTACCAGCCAAGACTCCTTGCCCAGCATGGGAAGAAGCTGCTGTAGTGTGAGCATTTTGAATTTGGGTACCTCCAGGTAAGTGTTTAGAACTGAGAGGTCTAAAATGGGTCTCCAGGCTTTGTCCTTTCTTGGTACTAGAAATAGACTTGAGTAAAAACCTTGACCTTGCTCCTTTGTAGGTACCTTTTGATTTGCTTTCATATCCATGAGAGCTGAAATTTGCATTTGTGCCTCTGACCATTGGTTTGGAGGCAGATTTGGCATGCCTCTCATCTGTGGTAAAGTGTGAAAATGAAATCTGTAGCATCGGGTAATAATATCCAGAACCCATTTGTCCTTTGTTATGATGTGCCAATTTTGTGGAAATAGAGACAGTTTTCCTCCCAAAGGTGCTGCCAGGGCAATTTTGCTTGGCAGGCGAAGAGGGAAGACATTGTGTTTGTTTCCTGAAGGGTTGAGATCTTTCGTCTCCACCTCTGAGTTGTTGTATGCCATTGTCTAGGCCTGAAAGAACCTTATGGCTGGCCTCTGCCCTTTGGGCGTCTGTACCTACCCCTTTGGGGTCTGTCTGATGCAGGAAAGGACCAGTTTTTTGATGGCCAGTTTCTGCTGAAACGAGGAGGTTGTACCTGTAAAAAATCTTTAACTGTCTGCATAGATTTTGCCTTTTCTTCCATTTTCTTTAAAACTTCCTCTGCTTTGACACCAAATAACACATCTTTCTGCAATGGAGCATCCAATAACTTTGCTTTGACATGTTCTGGTAAGTCTACGTATTGCAGATCCTGTGACAGCTGCTCTACATGAGGCTTCCAATGAATCAAAACCACACAGTAAGGTATGCTTTCCCACCTGTTCTGCTGCATGCAGCAAATCCTGCATCTCTTTGAAATCAGGTTGATCTGTCTGAGGGATCATTTTCTGCTTTAACTGTGTAATCAAGTACTGCTGGTATTTTAGCATGTGGACTTGGCAGTTTAAGGCCCTCATGGCCAAAGTGGCAGACGTATACACTTTCTTCCCCCATCTTTCTAATGCTCTGGAATCTCTTTCAGAAGGTAGTGGATTCTTAGCAGTAGAGGCCTTAACCCCTTTGGGACCCTGGGAAATGGTTTTAGGGTCTGCAACAGGGCTTTTATATAGAAACTTATGAGAATCAGGAACTCTGTAGTATCTGTCTGGTTTAGCTGGTGCAGGAGGTAAGGAATCTGGGTTTAGACTAGATTCGGTGTAAACATCATCCAAAATGTCTAAAACTGGAGGAATTGCAAGGGGTCTATGCTGTGGGAGAAGAAGAAACTCACGGAGTCTTTTCTTAGAGTCAGAGTAATCTTGGCCTTCCCAGTGGAAGTGTTCCCTCATGGTGTGTAGTTTCCCCAAAAGAGTAGTCTTCAGGGGGGAGACAGAGGGAATGGACTCTTCAGCATCTGAGTCTTCATAAGGAGGGAAGGAATAATCCTGGTCCTCAGTTAGCTGAGGAAATGGATGCTTGGTCAGAGGAAGGATAATCTTCCTCCAGTCTAGGCCTTTTGTCAGGAGGGGGTTGTGAACCCCTGATAAGGGTAATTAAATCCTCAGCCATCTTAAGCATCTGTTTTTTAGGCATAGGGGCCTGTGGACCCGGTTTCCTAACTTTTAAGGGGGCTTTAAGTTTAGCATAAGACTTAATAGAGATAGCTGTCGGTTTGAAGACACTTTCAGAAACCGAAGGCCTGTCCAAAATCTCCGGATCACAGTCAGGGTTGGCGTCAGAGGGGTGAGGTGGAACCGGCTCCTGAGGCCCAGCTGATTCGGTCTGAGAGGCCATCAGAATTTCTAAATCTGTGGTAGTCAGGGGCTGCGTAGGCGCCTCGCTGAAAACCGGAGAACCGGCGGCAGGCCTTGCTGAGGCCTCGGTATCTGGTCTTGGCCTTGGTTGCCTGTCCTTATCCTTGCGTTTTTTAATCATTGCTGATGTCGGTTGCTCCGACGACATGCTATAATTAAATTTTCTGCCAAAATAATGTTGGGCGAAATCTGCCCGACGCTTGATTGTACGTTTGTTGAACCTAGCACAAAACCGACAACCAGAGATGTCGTGGTCTGGGCCTAGGCAAGGAATACAGTAAGAATGAAAATCCTTATGAGGTATTTGCTTCCCACAAGAAATGCAATTATTAACTTTGTCTGACATCGGTCTATGGCAAGAAAAGTTTCCCCAACGGGGTACTTAGCTTTAGAGAAGACTTCGGGCTGAAATTCGATTCGAAAATCCCAGGAGCTAGCCGACCGGCACTTGCGAACTGATTCTGCTTCGGGCACTGCTCGGCAAGAAAGACTAAAGAAAATGGCGTCGGCTGCCTCTTTTATTCCCCTGTCGCACTGACATCAGGGAAGAAGCGACGACAACCGACGCCAGACCAAGACTTTGGGATTCGGCCGACTGTGGGACCGCCTGACGGCAGGATAACCCAAGTGTGATGACTGCAGCAGTATTACACAATGAACATCCTAGGGCCTGCAGAATTTTTCTTGCAGGGACCTGGGTCTTTGTTGCCATCATTTGAAAGTAATGAGTCAGTTACCTTTGTTTGTCTGGTGTGAGATAAGCCATCTGGGCAGTTGTATTTAAGCTTGCACCCAGGAATATTATCTCTTGAGAGGGCACTAGTTTTGATTTCTTTTCGTTTACTGTGTACCCTAGGCAAATTAGCAATCTTTTTACAAACGCCAGGTGCTTTAAAAGAATGTCCTTGCTCTCTGCTTGAATAAGGCAGTTGTCCAAGTAGGGATATATTTGAATTCCTTTTTGTCTGCAAAATGCAATTACTGGTGCCATTACTGGTGCCAGGCATTTTGTGAAGACCCTGGGAGCAGTAGATAAGCCAAAGGGCAGTGCAGAGAATTGGTAATGCATTGAGCCTGCTATAAATCTGAGGTATCTTCTGCACGATTGTCTGATTGGGACATGCAGGTATGCCTCCTTGAGATCCAAAGTAACTAGCCAAGCCTCCTTGCCCAGCATGGGCAGAAGTTGTTGTAGTGTTAACATTTTGAATTTTGGAACATCCAGGAAAGTATTTAGGATTGACAGGTCCAGTACTGGTCTCCAGGCTTTGTCTTTTCTGGGTACTAAGAAAAGTTTTGAGTAAAATCCTTGTCCCTGTTCTTCTTGTGGAACTTTTTGAATAGCTCCCATATCCATAAGAGCCGCAATCTGTTTTTGTGCCTCTGCCCATTGGTTTTGTGGCAGGTTTGGCATACCTTTTGGTTTTGCAAGCGTGTGGAAGTGGAACCTGTACCCCTGAGAAACAATATTCAGCACCCATTGGTCTTGGGTGATCATGTGCCAATTTTTTGAGAAAAGTGCTAGCTTTCCCCCTAGGGGTGCTGTCAACTGGTAAGAGCTTGGCATTTGCAGAGGGAAGTCATTGTGACTGTTTCCTATAAGGTTGTGATTCACATTCTCCTTTGGGGGCTGAAGCACCCCATTGTTTAGGTCTGTAGGAGCCTTGGGGCTGAGATCTGCCTCTTGGGTGTCTGTATCTGCCTCTTTGTGGCCTGACACTGGAAAGGACCAATTTTTTGAAGGCCAGTTTCTGCTAAATCTAGGTGGTTGAACCTGTAAGAAATCTTTCACCGTTTGCATTGACTTTGCTTTACCCTCCATTTTCTTTAACACCTCTTCTGCCTTAACACCAAACAAAGTATCATGCTGTAATGGAGCATTCAATAATTTTACTTTAACATGGTCAGGTAAACTTTGTTCTTTCAATCAAGCAAGTCTTCGAATAACAGAGCCTGTAACTGTGGCTCTACAAGAAGCCTCTAATGAATCAAAACCACATTGCAGAGTATGCTTTCCCACTTGTTCAACTGCATGCAATAAATCCTGCATTTCTTTACTGTCAGGACTTTCTATATTTGTAACCATTTTCTGCTTTAACAATGACATGAGGTACTGTTGATATTTAAGCATGTGAAACTGACAGTTTAAAGCTCTTACAGCTAAAGTAGCAGAAGTGTAAACTTTTTTCCCCATCTGTCCAGAGCTCTGGAATCCCTATCTGAGGGGACAGGATTTTTGGCAGTGGAAGCCTTAACCCCTTTAGGACCCTGAGAAATTGTTTCTGGGTCTGCAGAGGGGTTTTTGTAAATAAATTTATGAGAGTCAGGGACCCTGTAGTACCTGTCTGGCTTTACTGGTGCAGGGGGTAAAGAATCAGGAGACAGACTGGATTCAGAAAAATCATCATCTACAATATCAAGCACAGGGGGGATAGCCAGGGGCCTGTGCTGAGGCAATAAAAGGAAATCTGAGCCTTTTCTTGGATTCTGAGTAATCCTGGCTCTCCCAATGGAAATACTCCCTCATGGTGTGCAGGGTTTCCCCAAAAGAATAATCCTCAGGCGGTGAGGCTGAAGGAATGGACTCTTCAGCATTAGAGTCCTCATAGGGAGGGAGAGAATAGCCCTGATCAGAAGAAGAATCAGAGGAAATGGAAACCTGATCAGAGGAATCATAATCAGTGTCTTGCCTAGGCCTTTTGTCGGGAGGGGGATGGGAGCCCCCGATTAAAGTAATTAGGTCTTCGGCCATTTTAAGCATCTGTTTCTTAGGCATGGATGACTGTTCTGGAGAATGCTGCATTTGTTTCCTTGTCTTTAATGGTGTTTTTGACTTTGCCTTTGCTGCTGTAGTAGCCTTAACTGTAAGCTGTGAAGGTCTGAAAACACCCTCAGAAGCCGGTGCCTGCTCAGTGGCTCCGGACCCATCTGAGGGTATAGTTTCTGTAAGCCCAGTACCTTGAGTTTCCACAGGCCTCGGTGTCTCCATGTGGCTGTCAGTTACGGCCTGTGGCTCTGAGGTAGCGGGTGTCAGGGGCTGCGAAAGCGCCTGAGAACCGGTGACTGGCCTAGAAGAGGCTTCGTCGTCGGTTTTGGACCTCGGATGCCTAGGTTCATAGGTTCATACTAGGCTATCTGCCCGAGGGCATTTACAAGCCTAGCCCATAGTTTTGTGGCTTACGCCACCCCTTTAGTATGGGGAACTATACCCATTATTTTGCTGTGCCTGTCTTTTTCTTTGTCTTTGCATTTTTTATACATTCCGGTCGTCAGCTGTTCTGACGGCATTATATAATTAAATCTTCGTCCAAAATAATGCAAAGCAAAATCAAACTGACGTTTAATTGTGCGTTTATTGAATCTAGCAAAAAACCGACAACTAGTAATGTCGTGGTCAGGGCCTAGGCAAGGAATACAGTAAGAGTGAAAGTCCTTATGAGATATTTGCTTCCAACAAGAAATACAATTATTAACTTTTACTGACATCGGTCTGGAGCAAGAAAAAGTTTCCCCAACAGGGTACTTAGCTTTATTGAAGACTTCGGTTCTGAAATTCAATTTTGAAAATCTCAGGAGTCGGCCGACTGGCACTTGCCAACTGCTTTTGCTTCTGGCATCACGCGGCAAGAAAGACTGAAGAAAATGGCATTGGTTGCAACTTTTATACCCCTGGTGCACTGACGTCAGGGAAGAGGCGACAGCAACCGACACCGGACCAAGACTTTGGAACTCGGGAGGGGGATGGGAGCCCCTGATTAAAGTAATTAGGACTTCGGCCATTTTAAGCATCTGTTTCTTAGGCATGGATGACTGTTCTGGAGAATGCTGCATTTGTTTCCTTGTCTTTAATGGTGTTTTTGACTTTGCCTTTGCTGCTGTAGTAGCCTTAATTGTAAGCTGTGAAGGTCTGAAAACACCCTCAGAAGCCGGTGCCTGCTCAGTGGCTCCGGACCCATCTGAGGGTATAGTTTCCGTAGGCCCAGTACCTCGAGTTTCCACAGGCCTCGGTGTCTCCATGTGGCTGTCAGTTACAGCCTGTGGCTCTGAGGTAGCGGGTGTCAGGGGCTGCGAAAGCGCCTGAGAACCGGCGACTGGCCTAGAAGAGGCTTCGTCGTCGGTTTTGGACCTTGGATGCCTGTCTTTTTCTTTGTCTTTGCATTTTTTATACATTCCGGTCGTCAGCTGTTCCGACGGCATTATATAATTAAATCTTCGTCCAAAATAATGCAAAGCAAAATCAAACTGACGTTTAATTGTGCGTTTATTGAATCTAGCAAAAAACCGACAACTAGTAACGTCGTGGTCAGGGCCTAGGCAAGGAATACAGTAAGAGTGAAAGTCCTTATGAGACATTTGCTTCCAACAAGAAATACAATTATTAACTTTTACTGACATCGGTCTGGAGCAAGAAAAAGTTTCCCCAACAGGGTACTTAGCTTTATTGAAGACTTCGGTTCTGAAATTCAATTTTGAAAATCTCAGGAGTCGGCCGACCGGCACTTGCCAACTGCTTTTGCTTCGGGCATCACGTGGCAAGAAAGACTGAAGAAAATGGCATCGGTTGCAACTTTTATACCCCTGGCGCACTGACGTCAGGGAAGAGGCGACAGCAACAGACACCGGACCAAGACTTTGGAACTCGGGCCGACTGCGGGTCGCCTGCCAGCAGGATAACCCAAGTGTAATGACTGCAACAGTGAAACACGATGAACATCTGTACACTGCCGATGACTTCCTCCTGCACTAGAGGAGCACCTGCCCCACTGACGTCTCTTCTTATTGGTTCTATCTTGAAAGGCTGAACCACTGTTATAGACATTTATGTCCCGTCTACGTTCTCTCATTTTTCATCCAATTAGTTCCTTAGAAAAATTCTTTTAATTTTTCATTCATACCACCTAAAAGTTGTTCAAAGTGTGACAGGGATAACTGTGCTGAAAGAGAGGAACAAACAGAAGCAATTTCTTCTTTGAACATACGTTGCTTAACCAAGTCCTTCTCAATTAAAATCTTAACCCAATCCATAACAAACATAGCAATGAGCCGCTGCTTTCCAACTTATCTCAAATTGCTTGTCCTCCACATTGGTAGAATCAAACAGCAAGGAGGGATTTTTAAAAAACCCTCAAACCCCTAGGTGTAACATTTAATTCAGTACATCTCTGTAGGCTAGCCAAATTATAATACATTGAAGTCTCTTTAAATAAAAGTTCTAATTTGTCCACAACTAGCTTTTACCTCCGAAGAAAGTTGAACACCAGGACCCTTTCCTACTGCACTAAAAGGTGTTTAAAGTTCTGTTATGCTCATCCTCCAAAAGTCTTTCCCAAGCTCTAGGTAACTCTCCACTTCTTGAAATACCACAATCTGTCACTAGCTCAGCAGGTTGTGAAATGTACTGCTCCATGGTTCCCTGTGTAATATCCACTCCACCTCTAAATAGATGGGTAACTGGCCATAAAAAAAACAAACTACAAACAATAACAAATATATAAAAACCACCAAAGCCAGTAAAAGGACCCCAAATTTTATTCAACACAAACCAGCGCCTCGGCCAAAAGACCTTTTAAGAGTTAAAATTAAATGAACACTTTTTAATTAAATATATGCTTCAATAAAAATCAAATCAAAACTTTAGAACAATTAAGATAAGACTTTTGTAGACTGTCCGACGTCAGGTTGCTTGGCAGGCAATCTCTCTCATGTAAAGAATACTGCTACAGCAGAATAGAAGGACAACAGGGATTCTTTCCCTGTTCCCTCTCCAGTGACCAACAGTGGGTCTCCCTTGCCCACTGAGGGTACCACAACAGCAGCATAGGACATGACTAATCCCCCATTCCGTAGTGACTTGTAGGTGCTACAGCAGAGGGATCCAGCATAAATGATGATGGTCTGAGGTACAACAAATGGCCACAGCAGAGACACCTACCCGTGGGTGAGGCAAATTGCTAGCCTGCTGTGGTGGGAAAGGCTGCTTGCTTAACTTTTTTTTTTTGTGGCTGAAAGGAGGACCAACCTTGGGACAGACCGTTTGTTCCGTGATCAAGCCCAAAATGGTGCATCTTTCCCAGGAAAAACAAGCATCAAAAGGCAGTCTTTAAAAAAAAAAAAAAAAAAAGTAACTTTTTCATACACAGAGTAAAAAACACTTAACATCTGCCAACCCCCCAAAAGTAAAATAGACAATTTCCCCGCATAAAAAATGATTTTTTAAATACTCCAAACAACTTTTAAACGGACGGAAAAAAACGGTGTCATTTAAAAAGTACAATAATGCCTTGAAACAATCCATTAAAACACAAACTCTTAGCTTTAAAATAACACTAATGAAGATGAAAAGTATTCATAATCAACCAAAATAATTGAACTGAAGTTTTTTTCTCCCATAGGGAACTTATCTGCCCAGCACAAGCAAGACCTTCAATCATCAAATCCCTCAGAAGTTTACTCTTCTGCATCAGTAAAGCTCTGAAGAGCTTAGCACCCAAACCTGCCTTTTTAGTTTGCTCTGCTCGAGCTACCTGACAGCTTGGGCAAGTGGGGGGGGGGGGTACCCTGAAGCTTTGGAAGCTGGCCAGTTGTTACATCCATGGCTGGAAATAAACCATATAGTTAAGCCTAGTGCAGCAGTGATCAATATTAACAACCAATGGATAATTTGTCATCCAGGCATAAACCTTACCTAACAGTGAGTGATGAATCACACAAAATATAAATTGTCACTGTAATTATGCCAACAAATTTTAATTTCCCTCTAAGCATATTACATATAGCTATAATAAAGTGGGATTTTAGCTTGTGCAGCCATGATCTGCAATTTTCTATATAGCAATTTTGTTGACGTCACTGTATTTGAGACTTTTACAGAAATATGATACTCATGCATATTTTACTGATAAATACGTGTAAAAATCTAAGAAGTAACCCCTGCCACGGCCATCCCTGTGAGAAGTCTTTCAGCACCCTAACAACTTGGACCCCTTTTGCTTCTGATTAAGACCTTTGAGGGCTTTCCATATCTGACTTACCGCCCTGCTCACACTTCTACATAACTTCTGACAGCTGGGCAAACAGACAGCATCCATCATAGGGTGGTGGTACAGGGTGCCTTGACGTTATTGAAAAATCACATCAGTAGAGCCATGCAACATGTCTCACTGTTATGCGTGTTCCTGCTGCTCTAGCTGCTCCATTGGCTGCATTAGAGAGATTAGAACAGTTATACATGGTATTCATGGCCGTCTTCATTTGTATCCTTGAATCCAACTGACTGCGTATGCATTTGAGCAGACCTTTTGAGATCTTAAAGTCGGACTATGACCTATGGACATAAGAATGGGCTGAGGAGAAATTTAAAGTGGCCAGGGACAGAGCCAACAGCAGGAGAACCAGAGACTGTTCTCTGCGGAGAAGCTATCATCCTCCCCATAACTTCAAAAGCTATTCCAACCTCTGCTGAATTCAAGGACCTCCCATGTCCCAGCATGACCAACCCTTCCCACTGAAGGGATGGTCGGTCAGCACTGAAGGATGAAATCCTGAACCAGACAGGGAAAGGCTTTGAGGAGGGGATGTGCACTGAGGCCTTGAAGGCCCAAGTCTCGTGACACCAAAAATAGGACACTGGAGATGGCAAAGTAGACTGAGCCAAGGACTCTGCATACAATCCAAAGAGATGAGCCCTACCAAAGTCCAAAAATCTCAGATTCGAGTGGGACTCCATCAGTCCCTTCGGCATCAAGGTGGGAACTCCAGCTGGCACAGAATGCAGGCTCTGGGAGGAGTATAAACTTCAACCCCACCAGTGTTGAGCCAGACTGGGGAAGGAGCAATGACAGAGGATGCTGGTCCTACGTGTTTTGCCCTTGACACCACAGGGGAAAGGAAGGACACCCATTTCAATTTTTCAGAAACTTCCTTTTCATACAGTCCTGCTCCATGTCTGAAGTACTTCTACAGGATCTAAAGGAAGAAGCAGAAGGTGGTCTAAAAGGTAAATGCATCATCTGCTCTGAAGTCCAGCTTGCAATTTGTTAGGGAGACTTATCTGGTATCAACATCAGTTTTGTGAGGGCCAGAACCTTCACAGAAGGACTTGTATGAGGCCTAGTATGAGGTCTAGCTGGAGACTGGTATTTTTTAAGTTTGGGAGCTGATGTTAAGGCTTTGATATTAGCCTTCCTTTTTCTGTTGTCATCTGGGTTTTTCAAACGTCTTTATTGAATTATCACTTGTGACAAGGGCAAATTTACATTCATATAAAAGTAATCAAACTATAATAAATATTAAATTTCATATATAGCTATATATCATATAACCTAAGCAACTTTTCTGGAGTCATCTTTGTCCTTTTCCCATTTCTCGGTCTGACAAAACATTCTGGCCAAAGGCTCAACATAAAGTACAGTCCCCATTGAGCTGATCCACCCCTAAACAGTAAATACACAGGTCATGGCCATTTTGTGGAGAAATCCTGTACCCACATTAGTTACACTTCTTGAAGCTTTGAGATTTCTCCTCGTCTTCTGTACCTACTGAAAGATTAGAGAACAGATGCATAATGAACACACTAAGATATCAGTCAAAAAACATCTAAAAGTAGTATGTCTAAAGCCTACACAGGCCTGATGACAAAGTCATCGAGTAGAGGAGCTGTAAAATAGCAGTGAATTGTATAAAGTAACTAACCCAGCAAGTCTAAAAGCTGACCAAGGAAAAACAAGCAAAACTACCCCAAAACTCAGGTAAGTAACAATTAACAGCGGCAAAACGTGAACTTCACCGATGCAGCTACAGGGTCATGTCCAAACTCTGAGGCGGCAACCAAGATCGAGGGAAGTTAGCTGGTAAGCACAGGTACATTTTGGGAGAGAAAAGTTAGAAGAGCTTGAAGCTGGAGCACTAGTTTGCCAGCTTAGATCCTTATCATTAGGACTAGGTGAATGGAATGAATGGGATTCTAGAGTTATGACAAGTTTATGTTCCTCTAAGGGTATGAGACATCTACTCAACTGTACCCATTTTAAATTCCAAAACAGCCTGAACTAGCTTCTTATAATAAAAATGGGGGAATGTTGAACTGAGTTCAAGCATGTCGCTGGTAGAAGGCTGGACTTGAGCTTCCATGGGGTTAGAGGGTAGTACTGAGATGGGTTTTGGGGCATGGGCTTGCATTTTGACTATTGCTTTGAGTGCCTTGATCAGCCACTTTTATAAAAGGAAGTATCTGACTTTAAAGGACCAGCATCAGAATTGTTAGGCTGCCCTGTCATGAAGCTGGCCTTTTCTCATTACAGTAGAGAGTTGATCATCCAAACTAATTGGGACCTAGGGTAGTTTGGATAATCAAACATACACTGAACTGGATATAAAAAGTCTAAACTCTGTTTTCTGTGCACAGGAAATACACTTTAACCATTCAGCGATTCCAGAGGACAATAGAGACAATTTTTCACACAAGAGCAAGCTACCAGCTCAAAAAAACACAAGCGAAAACCTACAACGTTTACATAATCAGACTTTTTCCTACCTGAAAACTTTGGAAGGCTGTGTTCGGATGACTGGCATTTCAGATAATTGACTCTCTACTGTAGTTAAGGAAGAGCTTGAGTTTTTCACAGCGCTGCTTGCGTGCTAGGTGGGTAAACCTCGAAAAAATTAAACACTCAAAGGTATGGTTTTCCTCAACTAGGCAGTAAACGCAACCAATTTCCCACCATGCCTTTTTTTTTTTTTTGTACTCAGCCAATTTGTTTCAGGGAGACAAGAAATGGGCATTCCCAGGTTTGGTGACATTCTCACATTCTCTAGCCCATTCAATCCTGTCAGGGAATTCCAAATGGCAACAGACAGTAGGGAGCTGACCAACTTGCTGGTCATGTTAGGTAGTCTAACCTCTTTCCTGCTACCTTACAACAGGAACTGTGCCTCTGTACTGTAGATGTGAATGCACTCTGTGCAGGCTTGGACTTCACTGGATGTGACCACTAGTGGTTCCGTTAGGTATCACCCATGTGGACAGCCAGAAAGGACACACACTCTCATCTTCCCCCATCAACTACAGACGTTAGAGGAGTTAACTGAACTCAGGTCACCTGCAGTGAAATCACTGCTTTTTCCCAAAGCAGTGGTGGTGCTGCAGCAGCGTTGTCGCCTCACAGTTAGACGTTGCCTGTTCGATTCTCAGAGCGTCTTCTGTATAGCGACATGCGTGAATGGGCGTTCCTTCGTTGAAGGTTGTGCGTTAGGCCCGGCAAGCCAGTACGTAAAAATCTACTGCCAATCATTAGCGGACCGGAGTTCCGCTGTGGCGACCCCTAACCGGGAAAAGCCGAAAGACACAAACTACAAAGTTAATACAACCAGTAGGCCTGCTGTTGGGAGGGATGGCTGTGCTGTAAGCACAACTGAATGTTTTTGACATGGCGATGGGGAGTAATGGACCATGGTCTGGCATGCTGCAATGGAGAAAGGGGGGGGGGGGGCGAGTATTCCACTTCAAAAACTTGACAAAATGTCCCCACTACCATGTGACAGTGGAGAACAAATCTGCTTTAAGAGAAGCATGAAAGGATTTAGTGAAATACTTCACAGCATAAAAATCTAAGTACTGAGTGCTACCAATACCTTGAAACGCACCACATTGGACATTGTAAGTTAATGAACTTTTTTCCATCTCTTAAAGTTCCATGTTTTAACTCCATGACAGCATTCTTTGATCCATATTTGTTGAGTTTACCAGCTTTATCCATATGTTTTCCTCTGTTATCTTTAAGTGTGGGGGGGGGGGGGGCTTCAGGTTTGAAGACCAGCAGCAGAGTACCATAATCATAACATTACACCTACATAAAGGCTGACTGAAGAAAATTTATAAATGGTAAAGGAAAACCAGCCACTACACCTAGAATCCCTCAGTACTGATAAGGGATGATGAGTGCTGGCCAAGGTACCAAAGCCTTACCCTTCTATACAGCCATAAGTCTGACATGACCTAAGCCTGTAGGCATATGGGTACATTAGCAGATGTATAAATGTAAAGCCTCAGACTACCGCCAAGCCAAGATGCCTTTAGACAATGAGAAAGTGCAAAAATAGGTCAGCTAAGAGTGGAGAAGGCAGAAAATGCTTCTCCCTCTGTCCCAAGAAAAGGAAAAGAAGTTTAGAGAAATGGAGGACAGTATAGTGGGAAGGAATACTGCAACAGTGAATCAGCAGAATACCTATCGTTATTGTAAGTTCTTGTACAACTGTACCACGCCCTTCCATTGATTACTGTTGCAGTATTCTAAACTGTTGGGTGATTCCCAAAGCTCAAGATATAAGGAGTGGTACGAAGAGAGAGAGGACTGACCTGGTGAAGGCAGCTTTGAATTTGGAGAAAGCATTCATTCTGTAATGCTTATTTAAAGAAAGGTAATAAAGACCAAGTGGCTGCTTCGGTGACAGCCTTCAAGTTTCCCCCCTTGTAAAAACTCCTGAAGAAACCACTGCTCTGGTCAAATTTACTTCCACTAGTGAAGGTAAAAACTTGCCATGAGTGTAGTGAAAAAAGATGGATTTTAGAAATCCAGGTAGCAACAGTTTGCTTAGAAACAGAGCTAGCAAGCTTGGATCCTTGGAAGAAACAAAACTTGTCAGTCTTGTGGACAGACTTTGTCTTGCCTAGGTAGAATCTGAGATGTCTATTTACATCCAATAACTGCAGCTTTTCCAAGCTCCCCTATTTTGTGGGTTATGGAATAAGGTAGGGAGATTGATGGTCTTTGTTGGGGGATAGCTCATTCATCATCCAAGGTGCAAAAGATAACTTGACTGTCAAGATACACTCCTCTTAAGGAAGATAAAGAAGGGTGGAAAGACCATAGTTCAGCCAAGGTAAGGACATCTAGGAGTATATATTTTTCAAGTATAGAATTTGAAAGAAAAACTGTTTTACTTCTACTCTGAACATCATGGGGGGGCGGGAGTTGACAGCAGTCTGCAAGGCCAGGTTTTAAGAGATCACAAAAGTAAGACAGAACAATAGAAACACCCATTTGCACAGGGTCTAGACACAAACTAGAAAATCTTTTCCATTTACTATGTAAAATATCTTGACAGTAGGTTTCCTTGCCTCCTGGAGAGCCTGAATAACATCCTCAGAAAATTGGAGTCTGAAAGGGAACACAATACTGTCCTCTATAATGTCAGGTTGGGGTGAAGAGCTATTCTGTTGTGTGACCAAGTCCACCTTGTGGGGTAGCTTATGGTGATGACCCCTGACTAGATGGTAGAGAAGGGGGAACCAATGCTGCCTTGGCCAGAAGGGAGATAACCAGTAAACTCTTTGGTTTGTCTCTTTGAATCTTTAGTACGACCTTTGGGAAAAGGGGAAGTGTAGGGAAGGCATACAGGAACCTCCCTCCCAATGGAAGGACATGGCATCCACCTTTCATGCTTGAGAACATGGGAGTCCTGAAGCAGAAATGAGAAAATTGTTTGTTGCATTGGTGGCAAATATCTATGGGACACTCCATTTGTGGAATGGGAAGACTTCCCTGTTAAACATCCAACTGTGGGAGTCTTATCTTGATCTGCTTAGAAAATCTGCCAAGACTTTTCTTTATATTAAAGTGTTTGCCTATGTCTTAAGTAATAATTTAATAAAAGTGTTAACAAAATCTGCCAGGATGTCCTGTGAGGGAAAGTAAATAACCTGAAGTGACAGGCTTGCTACTGTGGCCTTTATTCCATGCCATAAGAGCTAGCCTACAAAGCTGGTAAGATCTAGTTCCTCCCAGCAAAGCTGCAAGACCTGGTTTTCCCCTACTTCATGTACCACACAACTGTGGGGTTGTCTGTACAAATCCTGAGAGGTCCTGGGGTGCAGAAGTGCGAGAAGGAATGAAACATTTGTATCGGTGCCCGTTTTCCTTCAGGTTGATGTGCTCTGCCTCAGACTGGGTGGCCACTACCCTGAATTCTCAAACAGCCAGTCTTATACCCCTCCTGCAACATCTGAAGCATTTGTGTTTAGTGCCTCCTGCAGTACTTGTAATTTGAATGACAGACGTGGGTTGATGTCCATCTATAATATCCACCACTGATTTTCTTTAAGCAGTGGAAAATAGTGAGCTGTGTGTCTAGTGGATGGTAGTGCCGAGACCAAATGGATTTCTGGCTCCACATGAGAAAGACCCAGTGGTACCTGGCGAAGGGGACCATATGTATAAATTCTTCTGAGCAAGTCCAAAGAGGTAGAAGAGACTGGGAGTAGCTGGAGAGGCCCTTTGTTTTGTCCAGAAGCAAAAAAGCCTGCATGACTCTGGTGCCCAGGCTGCAGCCCAAGAAAACTAGTCTTGGACTGACTTCAGAGTGGATTTCTTGAAGCCGAATGTGACCCCCAGACTTTGGAGTACGGACAAGGTGAAGGTGAGATGGAGCAAAACAGTTGGTGGAGGGGATGCCTGTGTATCAGCAGTTCATCCTAATAAGGCAATATCTGAATTAACGGAGTCCTGCAGAAAGCAATGACTGAAGCTAGGTACTTTGTGAAAACTCTGCAGGCAGAAGAAAGTCCAAAATGCAAAACAAATAACTGGTGTGAAGAGTAAGCAGAAAACCTCAAGAAATTCCTGAAGGAAAATTGGACCTGAATGTGGAGGTAGGACTCCTTTAGGTCTAAAGACACCAGAAAAGCTTGTGGAAGAATGAAGGGCAGAAGAGTTTTGGAGGGACATCATCTTGAAAGTTGGGACCTTGAAAGGTGTTGAGGATGGACAGATCCTAATATGTCTCCATTTTCCTTTTCTTGGAACAAGATAATGTCTGGAATAGAATCCTTGTCACACATACTGTTGTGGCGTAGGTTCTACAGTGCTGTGGACGAGCAAGTTTTGGATGATGAGGGGGAGTACGTTTAACTATGAGGCATTTAGACATGTATGACTTTTTAGTACTCTTTTCTGGATGCTTTCTAGATAAGTAGGACATCCTTGTTTAACAGCTGTCCATGAGGAATAAGGATCACATCTTCCAAGCTGCCTGCTTCCACATGCTCAAGTTGGGAATGATGGTGTCTCCTTTTTTCTGGGTCAAGTGGTCTACCTGCAGTAACAGTCATGGTTCTTATCTGCTCAAGCAGTCTAAAAGAGAGTATGAATGCTGCCCTATCAAGAAGGGTGCAAACAAGATCACCCTCTGCTCTTCATCCATAATCTTTACAAGAGAGAGAAAGCATGCAGAAACAGACCATGGGAAGGAGAAAGATTCATTACCACCAGGCCCTGTAGTCTGGGGCCCTTGACCAATACTTCAACTGTCTGTTTTCTTTGGAAGCAAAGAAATCTACTTCTGACACATCGCATTTTCCTGAAAATGTGCCTTTTAGCCTCTACTCATGGGGGTCTGACACTGATCTTCTCAGATGCTTTACAAGGCTGCTAATTTCTCCTGGGAGATATTGTGCTATTGGCTGCAATCCAATCCAATTTGCTGCCTCCCAGAACCACACTGCCAAGTGGCAAGAGATATGGCGCCTCCATGTTTACCACATTACTGTGGCGTTGTCTGTCTTTACCATGAGGGTGCAGGACTTCCACATTTGCTTGAATAACAGCATGCCTCTGCAAACGGCTTCATCCTTTTTTTAATGCTGATGTGACTTTGAAGGAATGCCCCCCCCCCCCCACACACACACACACTTGTTTTGCCCATGAAGACTGCCTGAGGAGTTCTCCATGCTAACTGACATTGGAAATTAACTCTCTTATTCTGAGGCAAGCTTCTATCCACCATAACAAATCTTATCTCAGACAGGGAAAAGCTTTATTTTGAAATTTAGAGGGTGTCTATGCTGACACCACATATTTTTCATTAAACTGTTGCATCTTCCTTGTCTGACATTTTACTAGAGAGACCAGAAGAATGCAGGAAGCCATGTAACTCTGACCCAGACCTGGCTCATGTAGCACCATTTACATCCCACACAGGAAAGGAGCAGGATTTTGTAGGCTAATTCATACTAAACCTCTGGGGCTGAACTTGCACAAAGTCATTGGCAGTTTGTAGGAACTTAAGGTCACCCTCCACTTTTTAAACGTAACTTAAGCCTAGATTCCAAACAAAAAGTCCTTGTTCAGTGGAATAACGAGAATTTCTGATTTAACATGATCAGGAAGAGACCACTCTCTTAACCAAGCATGGCTCTCACTTACAGACCTAGTGCAACTGCCCTAACTAAAGCTTCTAAAGCATCAAAGCCACAATGTAAAGAATGTTTTGCAACCGGAGAAAAGTGTTGCAGAACAACAGTTCTTTCTGAAGAGTTCTATTTTCCAGAGTTTCTGCTTCATTTGGTGCAGGAGTGATTTCTGAAATGTAAAAACAAAAATAAACTGCCAATTTAAAAAGTCTCATGACCAGGGTAGCTGACAGACACTTTGTTACCAAACCTGTCCAGGGTACTACTCTCTTAGAGGTGATGCCTTTGGGCTCCCTTGGGTCCTTAGGAAATCACCTCAGGATCCACTACATGGTTCTTAAAAAGGCAATTATGAGAGTCCAGGACCCAGTAACAATGGTCAGGTTTCCAGAGAGCAAGGAGATGAAAGGCTGCAGGGAAATGTCTTGAATGGTATCAACCACAATCTCTACAACTGGAGGAATAAACCAGAGGTTTTGTACTCAGGAAGCCTAACAAATTTGCTTACTCTTTTGCTATATTTGAGGTAATCCTGAGCCTCCCAAATGAAAAATTCTCTCCTCTTGTGGAAGGACTCTCCAAAAGAAAGATTCTCAGGTGGTGAGGCTGAGGCAAGGTTGTCATCCAACTATCCTCCAACTCAGTGTTGCCAAATGACCCTGAGGAAATATGGTCTGCATAAGCCAACTCATCTTTATCAGGGTCTTAGGAATTGGAATACTCCTGGTGAGATAGTCCATTTTCTTTCTGACACAAGAAATTCATGCTGCAGGTGTCCTGCCTGGGTTTAGCCATATGGATCTCAAAATTTGTGAGATCCTCAGCTAACCCGGCCAGATCCTGCTGGTAAGGCCTGAAGTGGCAGAGACCCAGAAGGCCAAGGCTGAGGCAATCTGAAGATAGCTTTATGCTTTGCCTTGGGTCTGGTCTTAGGTGTGGCATAGGCTGTCATCAACCCAGGCTCCAAGCTTGTGCACAGTCTTTCTCTTTGGTATGGGGGATTCCATCCTCCCCTTCTGAAGGTCTGTATGGGAGTCTGAAGCCAGTGTCTGCGAAGTGACTCTGGACCCATCCAACACAGATTCCTACAGCTCAAGTGGATGTCAATCAGCATGGTGGACTTCAGTAGAGTCTCACAGGCACTGGCCACACACAGTCATTGGGGGACTGCAAACATACCCCCCCTTTCAACAATGAGCCTTGGTGGACTACCTGACTAACAGGCTGTCATCTGGCACTGTCTTCGGTCACTTCTTTTTGCAAATCAAGTCAGGCACCACATGACTGGTAGATACCATCATGTATGCAGGCCATCAAAGCTTTCCACTAGAAACCTTTCGATCAACTCTCCCCTATGCTTACTGGTCCTTGAATTAAAGTAAGCACACCGGGAACGATTGGTTATGTCATGGTCCTGGCCTAGGGAGAATGAACTGTGTGTGGTAGTCCTGATGAGGATTTGTTTTCCACAGCAAGGACATTAGTCTTAACCCACTGAATCCTAACACTGGCACAAGACAATGAGGTATGAAAAAAGACTTTCCCCAATGGAGTACTTTCCTTTAGGTGTTCGATCTGTTACTTTGGACCAACTAATGTACTCAAAGGTTGTATGGGGATACAGTGGTTAGAAATAACTGAGAAAATAGTGTCGTCTGATGACGCATACTCAGAAGTCCAGACACTGGAGGGGAGTATGTCTGCCACGTCAGGAAGAGGGAAACAAATCTTTGGTATTCAGGCTAGCTATGGACTTCCAAAGCATGAAATCCCAATTGCTACAACAGGGAAACACAAACATCTGTTTCTAAGGTACTACTGGAGTTCCCTCTAGCCGTGCTGGGTATAGTAAAGAATCTGGACTAGTGGGTAAAAGGGGGGAAACTGCAATCAGAGACCTATGTACCTGTACTGGAGTTCCTCCCCTCTCCAGCTGCTCCAAACTGAAATGTCAGTGTGTTCCTGGATGATTACCACATTTAGAGGCTTAAAGATGGCGAGGAATATGATGCTAGAAAGACAAAAGTGGAGCAGCAGAGGGCTAGGGAAAACAAAACTTTGGCAAGAATGGGGCTGCGAAATGGAGTTTACAGGATATTAGCTCAAACAGGACAGAAAGAGGGGTAGAATTCCACTTTAGGTAAAGCAAGCTGTGATGTACTTAACACAGGAGCACAGTAAGGAAATCAGGGACCTCACACTAGAAGCAGACAGCCTGAGAATACGTCAACAACTGGTATTCAATCAGTATGTTAACATGCAAATGCTGAGAGAGAGAATGATGACCAGATAAAGGAATGGCAAGAGTCCAGGGGTAATACAAAGAAAGCTGTTGCAATGATAAGACTTTCTACTTCCAGAAATAGACTGGGGTAGTCATTCACTTCCCAGTATGAATGCAGGAAACGGTGTTTGTACTACACTAAATGGGTTTCTTTCATTCAACATGGGGGGATTCAAGGCCTTGAAGTAAAAACACAAACCCCAACTAATAGATGCCAATGGCAGGAATCTTGCACAACACAGGCATATGGACAAAAACAACATGGGGCTACAGAATGGCAGACTGCATTAAGCTAATGAAATCTGGAACCAAAACAGGTGACTGGACCCAAATATAGGAAACAACGAATGGCTGAAGGCAGATGAACATAAAAATAAATGAGAAAGTTCCTAGGGAAAAAAGTACAGCAAGGAGAAGGAAATGACCAATGCAAAGGAAAGGGCATTCTGCAAGTTACATTAATATGAAGATGTCAAGACAAGTTGCTAAAGATGCAGCAAGAAAGGCAAATTACGGGGTGGGAGGATGGCCTAATGGTTAAGGTGTTTGCCTTACAAACACAAGGTGCAGGGTTTGAATCTCACAAGCGATAATTGGCTAGGCTTAAAATGGCTTGCAAGGGCAGTTAGCCCTAGTACTAATCTATGAACTTATGAACAGCAGGAGTAAGACAAGGAGAACAATTCTTCAGAAGCAAAGGGGAAGGAAGATTGACTGCTGCAAAAACCTGTCAGGGAGGAGAAGTACATTAAGGACAAGGAAACAGAAATTAATTCTCAATTCTTCACTTCCATGTTCACAAAACTAAGGGTGGATTGTGGTAGTTTGAGAGGAGACAGGATGGATAAGGAAGACAGCTGACAACCAAGAGGAAATTGCAAAAGGTAACTCAAGGAGTCAAGGAAAAACAAGACACAAGATTACTGATGGCATAATCATTCAAGATATTAAACAACAAGGCAGATGTACTTACAGATCCTTTTGACAAACTTGTTGAAATGGTTACTCAGCAACAGCAAAGTTCAGACAGAAGTTATAGAGGTACCATTCCATAAAAGAGAAGTTAGAATGGACACAAACTAGAGACCTGCAAGTCTGAATTTGGCAGCAGGGGAATCCACACAGAAGATAATGAAGGAAAGTCTAGTTGGTTTCCTGCAGAAGATAACATTGCAGGGTAGATACCAATGTGACATTGTTAAAACAGACCATGTCAGTCCAGAGCATTTTTTTCCCATATTTATACCTGCCAGCATTCAAGCGCTTCACTTACATGACTCAAGCCCATCATACCTCTCAACCTGGAAACATCAAAAATCTGCACAAGGCCCATGAAAAATAGGTACAAATCTGTACAATGATTAGCATAATAACTGCATACATAATTACGCAACCCCACCCATTCCAATGGAATTGTGGGATACCATCTTTCAAACGCAAACTGAAGAACAGGCAACCAAAATATGGCACCAGAGTCCCCCTGTAGCCATTCCAATGTCCCATTATCTGGCTATTTCACTCCATTTACCATAAACACTAATGTGCATACTGCTTTACTTCTACAATGATTATTTGGATTTTATGTTTACATTTTATAGCACAATGCACAAACACTAATAGACATCTGTTAAACAAAGCGATACTGTCTCACAATGAAAACAGACTTGCCATATACCATGGGTCCTTCAAAAGCTCTCTCTTGCAGAGGTAAAGGAAAGGTCTGTTAGGGACAGAGAGTAGGCTGATAAGAATGGAATTGTGACTGAAAGAAGAAAAGCCATCATCAAGGAAGATTTGAGGTGACAACCTAGAAAACCCAGAGAATGTGTAGCAATAAGTTTGGACTAGTTGAATTTCAGACTGAATCCTAGATTTTGAATCAGACTGATATGCAGTCAATTGCCAGTCTTGAATTTTATGAAGAGATGTAGCTTGGATCAGAAAACTGACTAAGGGCAAATGCAGACACCTTGCAGCATGCAGAATGATGGAACAAGAGCTATACAACTTTAACACTCTTGAAGCAGTGGAAAGCCCAAAACATCAAGCAGTATGCAGAAGGGACAGGTCATAAGAATTTACTGTGAAGGTGATGGACTGGAATGTATAAATAAATATTCTTGAGATCTACAGAACTCTGTAAGAAATTAAGTTAAATGAAAGGACCAAGCAACATCATGTCATGCTACATAATCACTTGAATAGACACTGCTTAATAAAACATAAGCACAGTTGACCATACCTCTGAACTTCTACCTTTAAGGATTCCAGACAAACCCAAAAATATTGGGGAGGCAAAGGCCCAAAATCAGAGAGAGTTTTTAAATATCGTTTCAACAAGTTATTAGAACAGGATTTCAATCAACGTGCAGTTTCAAAACAAGAGGCATGAAACTAATACCAGGCATTACTGACCGTAATTCTCAGTGGTTAACCAAAAAGTTTGACAGAAAGAGCAAAAATAAGCTTTTTGCAAAATCGGGGACAGTTGAGGGGCATGCAGCCAACCCAGTCTCAAGCCAATCAGATTTTTAACTGAATAGTACAGTTTATACCTTACAGAACAAGTTCCAAGACATTTTGATGTTTCTTTTAAAACAGTTCTCAAAACTACAGGTTCAGGTCGGCACAGAAAAAAATTCTGGTAAAAAAATAAATACATTTTCAAAGGTGCATTTCTGTAAAACAGAAAGTGACAATGGCTTCTTTGCTGAGCTACCGTCTTACACATTCTTATGATTATCTGCAGCTAATTTGTTAAGGAAGTTGCAGTCAGTTTCTTTGGCACCATTTATAGACTTTAGAGGTTAATGCACGTCCTTCATGTGGTTTACAATTGAAACTCACTGATATACTTATGTACTTGCACAGAATCTAAGAGTGAATGATTTGCAGCAGATAAACTGTTTTAATCATCTTTCAGATAACTTTCTTTACTTCTGCTTCTCAAAAATATAAGAAAAGATTAAGATACACACTGTTATGCACACAATGTTCTCTTTTCATTTGTGTGGTAAGAAAATATCCCTTGCATATACACACTGGAGTCCAAAGATTTCCCCTAATGATAAATTCACTTCACTTGGTTCTCCAAAACCCGATGAAACGAGTGCTGCATGCTGTATATCCAAAATGCTGCATTCCCCGATGAAACAAATGCTGCATGTTGTAAATCCAAAATGCTGTATTCCCCGGCCCAAACCCCAATGAAATGAGTGAGTGCTGCATTCCCCGGCGTGCTGTACATCCAAAACGAGTGCTGATAAATCGCATTTGCTCTTGATAAATGCGGCCGCTGCTGTAAATCCAAATGAGTTCTGTGCTGCTGCTGTTTCCCACTTGCATTTGCAGCCAGAAATGACAATGTGAGCTCAAAGAGCTCAATTCCAACTGGCTGATAGCCCTGACGGAGCTGACGTCATCGCGCACGTGATGACGTCACCTCCGACAGCACAATATTTGAAATAATCAAGAAACCAAAAGAAAAAAAAAATCAGAAATAAAGGGGTGCCACTCGGGAATCATGGCACCCCGTCATCTGGACCGCAAAACTCAATAGAAACAGAGTAATTCAGTATGGTTAAGAGGTATGAAGCCCATTCATCCCCCTCACCACCACTTATGAAGTTTCTAGCAGAGAAGCAAGAGTCTACTGGGGAAGCTGTCATTTATGGAGGAGGAGTCTGTGCACAACAATGTTTCCATTTAAGCTCCAACCTTATCCACTGGTGGTTGATATTGGTGTCCACATCACCGCAGGGCCTAACTCACCCTCCCAATGGTAAAGCCAGAGCACTCATCAACTTGTTAATGACAGGTACATCACAGGCTTGGTCCATGGCTAATGACTGTAAATTGGAAGTCTGCCTTCAAGCCTCAAGCTTTCATGTGACTAAAACAGCCAACCAAACTACCATTCCCTCCCACCAAGGAGGCGAGCTGGAGACAGCTTCTCACTCCCACCTTCTCTTGGTAGGCAGCTGAGCCACTAGTCAATCTAAAGTCATTTTCAGAGCTTTATTCCTCTATGCCATATAACCAAGCCTAGACTGACTTAAATTTTATGAATTGATTGTGCTGCAACCTGGCAGAGTAAACCTGATTGATGCCACATATTTTGATTACAGTAAAGCCTTTGACCCAGTCCCTGAGAGGCACGCTGATGGCATACCAAATAGGTGCCTAGCTATCTCTCATAACAGCCAACACAAACCATCAGGTACAAAGTGAGAAACCTGCTTTCAAGGCTGACAAGATGCTGGGATGCAACGTTAAAGAAACAAATCTGTTACATCAGAAACAAATCTGTTATATCTCCCCACTGCAAATCTATGGCCCCACATGTGTTCAGTTGTAATGTCCATAAAAGGATATCAAGCTACACAATGAAGTAGAGAGAGAGACTACTACGGTAATAAAGGAATGGAGGACAAATGAAAAAAGATTACAGGAACTTTTTTTTTTTAATGGAAACAATGGCGTAAAACTGAAAGACATCACCTAAGCTGCTACTGGACTGAAGATAACAGAACCTTCAGAAAGGCCTAGGTGTGGCGGTGGGATTATGGGCTAACAGAAGGGACAAAGGAACAAGAACTGATAAATACCAGCTTTGAAAACTATAGAGGCCAGACAACTTACCTTTTACTGTCTTAAGTATTTACCTAAATGGCTATATATTTTACTGTGCTGATCAGACAAGTCATTCATACACCAATTTGTGTTAAGCTTAAAAAAAGTTCACTTTTGATCAGTCTTGTCTAGATTTCAGCTTTAATTAAATACAGTTTTAAACAAGATACAGTTATAAGTTTCAAAAGAAACGCTTGTGTCAGGTCAATGAAGAGCAGGAAAGGAAAGCAAATATTCAACATACCTCAACAATTCCATGACTGATGGTACCATACTGTCGCTTCCGCAGCAATACCAGGCTAATCACAATGACTGTTGCTATGGCAACAGCAATCACTAATAAGCCGATCAAAGCACTGCTGCTGAAATTGAAGTCATCACGTAAAGGACCTTCAGGCTCCTGCAAAGAAAAGAAAAGCAGTTTGGATGACTGATAGCCTGCAGGTTATTTTCATATTTTGTCCTCCGCTCAATTCTAGTGTCAAAAGGAAGTAGCCAATACACTGATGGCAATATAATAAACAAAATGAGAAGGTAATGGAAATACTAAAACAATCCAAGTGCAGCAAGGGCAGGGAGAAGAGGGAAGCTGCCTCGGGTACTAGGTGCTTGAGTCCACATTTGGGAAGTGTAGTCCCTGCTTTTTTTCTTCTGTATTGACATTTCTGATGACCCATATAAGAACTACACTTCAGAGTCTTTAAGTGCTTCATTTGTGGTAAACTGTATCAAGCCATTTGCTTAAAAGTGAGTTTAAAATGCAGTAGATAAGCCTTTTTGTTGCTCTTTAACTTAGCTGAGGAGGCAGAGATCTGGCTTGCAGTGCTAGCAAACTAAAAAAGAAGTTATGTACTCACCATAATGTTCCATCTGAGTAGATACTTCATTTGTCTGCAACCTGTGGGTGTCGGATCCGACCTCGGATCCGATCCGGCAGCTTTCCAAGCTCCAAGAGTCGAGCTCCTAGCTCCTCCCCCTACCCACAATCCCCTACTACCAACCACATTACCTCAGATCGGTTTTTTTTGCCTCACCAACTCGAGACAGAAACCAACTCCGAATGATCAGAAAAATTCCCGAGGTTCGGGGGATGGCAGGGGGGGGGGGGGTCGGTTGCAGACAAATGAAGTATCTACTCAGATGGAACGTTATGGTGAGTACATTACTTCTTTATCTGAAGTAGTTACTTCATTTGATCTGCAACCTGTGGGACAGAGTCCCCAGCTAACCTATAAGAACCTGGGTGGTCCTTACGGAAGGATATTCCGAAGCACCGCGGAGCCAAAAGAAGCCCTACTCCTGGAAATCATATCCAGTTTGTAATGAGAAATGAACGTATGAGATGAGGACCAGGTAGCTGCTGAACAAATATAGTCTACTGGAACCCTAGACCAAAAGGCTGTTGAGGTGGCTACAGATCTTGTGGAATGAGCACGGACGCCAACCGGAGCTGGCTTCCCAGATGAAGTGTATCCCAGCATAATGCACTGACAGATCCAATTTGCTACAGTCACTTTAGCAATTGCCTTGCCCATGGCTGATTTTGCATAACAAACAAACAACTGGTCCGACTTGCGAAACTCTCTAGTCCTGTGCAAGTAAAAACGCAGTTGTCTGTGTACATCCAATTTGTGCAACGTGTATTCACCTTTGTTGTGAAAATTTGGGAAAAATACAGGAAGATTTATTGATTGATTAATGTTTGATTCTGTAGCCACCTTAGGCAAGAAAGACGGGTTAGTCCTGAGGGACACTCTATCTTTGTGAAAAATAAGGTACGGAGGTTTGATACACAGAGCTTGTAATTCTGAAACTCTCTTGGCTGAAGTAATAGCCACTAAGAAAGCAGTTTTCCAAGACAAGAACTTCAACGGAACCAAGGCCGCAGGCTCGAAAGGTGGTCTCGTTAAGGCTTGTAAGACCAGAGTGAGATACCACGGGGGAACCACAGTCTTGACAGGTGGTTTCAAAAGAAAAACGCCTCTTAAGAAGGTTTTGCACAACTTTGTAGATGCTAAGGAGCCTATGCCGCCCCCCACGTCAAAATGGGAGATGGCCGCCAACTGCACTTTGACTGTGGAGGCACTTGCTCCCTGTCTAAAAAGCAGGGAAAGGAAGTCCAGAATAGTCGGAATAGGGACAGTAAATGGGTCCAATTCTCTATCTTTGGCCCAGATGGAAAAACGTTTCCATTTGCTGTTGTAAAGTTTCCTGGTAGATGGTTTATGAGCCGCCACCAGAATGGCCTTAACGGGGGATGAGATACCGGGAGTCCTAGCCATTAATGGAACTGGATCAACCAAGCAGCAAGTTTGAGATTGACCAGGTTTGGAGTATGGCATCTCGCTGGGTGCGAGATTAGGTCTGGACTGGGATCCAGAATCTATGGGGAAGCCACACTGTGAGACCGCAGAAAGGGGAACCAGATCTGTCGAGGCCAGAATGGGGCTATGAGGATAACTCTGCTCCCCAACCGACAGGCTTTCTGGATGAATTTCATCATAAGTGGGAGGGGGGGATAAGAATAAAGGAGTCTGGGAGGCCAAGCATGGACTAGAGCGTCTCTGGGGGTCTCCCCTCTGGGGGGAACTATCGCGAAGTACTCGCTGCATTTTGTGTTTAAAGGAGAAGCGAAAAGGTCGCAGCGAGGCTAACCCCCATTTGTGGAAGATCTGCTTCGCAACAGATGGATTCAGAGACCACTCGTATGGAGTGAGGAACACTCGACTTAGCTTGTCCGCTAATATGTTGGACTGTCCCGGAATGTGCGTTGCTATCAGAAAGCGGTTGGTGGAAATCGCCCATTCCCACACTCTCATGGCTTCTCGACACAGGGGATAAGATCTGGTCCCTCCTTGTTTGTTTATATACCAGACTACTGACATGTTGTCCATCTGGATTGCAATAGTCCCTATGGGAAGTAGGTCGTGCAGAGCTTGCAACACCAAAAGCACCGCCCTAATCTCTAGGACGTTGATATGTAATGCGGTCTCTAGGGAAGTCCACGTGCCTTGAACGGATCTGCCTGAACAATGCCCCCCCACCCGAGGCAAGAAGCGTCCGTGGTCAACGTGGCTTTGGCCGGGGGAATCACAAAGGGTCTCCCTTCTCTGAGTTCCTGTGCCTGTAACCACCACAGAAGGGAGTCCCTGCACACCCTGCTCAGGGGTATTGGCATGCATAATGGGTGGATCGACAGGGACCATTGGACTTGAAGGGTCCATTGTAATATGCGCATTCGCAGACGGGCATGAAGAGAGAGACCGATCGCTGCTGACATAGACCCCAGTGCCCTCAGGACTAACTCCGCTGGAGGAGCAGGGCTCCGAAGAAGGGCTAACACCTGAAATGACAAGCTGTTCAGCCTGACTGACGTTAGAACAACTTTGGAGATTCGTGTATCTAAACTGGCCCCTATGAATTCTAGGGCTTGAGTGGGGCACAGGCAGGATTTCTGCTCATTCACTGAGATGCCTAGGTTGTGGGCCAGAGACAGAGCATAATCTCTCGCCACACAGAGCTGATGCCTGTTGGTCGCGGTGAGGAGCCAGTCGTCTAGGTAAGGGAAGACCTGAATGCCCTGGAGTCTCAGGTGGGCTGCAACCACTGCCATGACCTTGGTGAACACTCTGGGGGCTGAGGTGAGGCCGAATGGAAGAACCCTGAATTGATAATGACTGGCTCCGAGCCGGAAGCGGAGGAACCTCCTGGATCGTCTGTCCATTAATATGTGGTAATACGCATCCTTGAGGTCTAGCGAGCACATCCAGTCGTTCTCCCGCAGCAGGGGGAGAATTGATTGGAGAGTGACCATCCGGAACTTTTCCTTGGGTATGAACAGGTTCAGGGCGGAAAGGTCTAAGATGGGTCTGAGGTCCCCCGTTTTCTTGAATGGAATGGAGTAACCTCTGGATATGATCCGGAGCACCCATCGATCTGTTGTAAGGGACTCCCAGTTTGACAGGTGCTCCGACAATCGCCCCCCGACTGCCTCCAGAGAGGGACAGTCGGGCAAGCCCTCAGGGCTGTTGCGCGGGTCTGTCCGAGAAAGGTTCTCTAGACCCGAAATTACGTGGCCCCCCTCTGCCTCTAGGCCGGTGTCCACCTTGTCCTCCTCTGCCTCTAGAGGACGAGTGGTCCGCAGCAGGATGGGATTGCTGAGACTTACGGAACCACAGCTTCTTTTGTCCCCTCTGATTCCTGGAGAAGGATCTTTGGGGATTAGAGAAGCGGACTCCGACGGCAGACAGCGTCTTCCCGTCCTTTTCGCTTTGGACCAGCGTGTCGCGAACAGTTTTGCCAAACAAGGCAGAACCGTCAAAAGGGGCATTCGCGAAGGACGCCTTGAAGGGGTCCTTGAAGTCGCACAGACGCAGCCAGGAGAGACATCGCAAGACGACACCGGCTCCGCTAGCTCTAGCGGCTCCCTCCGTTGCATGGGAGAGAAGCCGCATAGATGTATTGGAGATGGATTTTAGAGTGGCCATTCGAGTCGCAAAAACCTTTTTGTCTGGGACCGACATGGACTCCGGTGGGGCTGCAGCGTATTCTTTAATCAAGTCTCGCTGTAGCCTAATGGTATGTGCCATATAGTTCAGCGCCCTTATGGAAAAGGTCGCTGAAGCAAACATCCGCTTCCCAATCCGGTCAAGCACTCGAGATTCCTTATCTGGCGGGTGAACCGAAGAACACTCCTGCGCAAGTTCTTTCTTGGTGGCCGCCGCCACCAACATAGCATCAACGGGGGTTTCTTTGGCCCAAGACAGTCTATCTGTGGGTGGGCTGAGGACTTTATTGGGGCGCCTAGGGATTGGCTCCACGGTGTCGGGCTCCTTCCAAGCCCTGGTGGTAATTAAGTCCACCAGGGGGTCGGCCGGAGGGGACACCCAGGAGGTAGATGGGTCTGCCTCAAAGGCCTCCAGGAACACGGACTCATCAAGGGAGGGCTTTTGGTCTGACCACCCCCCTCTGATACACAACATTTCCATGATGTCTCCAAAGGAAACATCTTCAGGGGGTGACCTTGGGGAACCCTCCGTATCATCTAAGTCCGTGTCTGTGTTAATGGACTCGGGGGAGTCCAGGTGCCTCCTTTTGCACCGATGTTTCCGAGGGACCTCCTCGGTGGGACTGTCCAAAGAGGGCTCGTCCACGGGTTGTTGTTCCACCACGGGAACTAGCTGGAGGGCTTGAGCAGGCTGTCTAGATGGATGGATGATGTAAGACAGACCCTCATACAGTGGGAATGCGGTGGATCGAAGCCGGGTCGGGATCTGGAGGACCTCGACAGTACCCTCTCCACTACCTCAAAAGCCGAAGGAGAGCCACTCTCGCCAGCCTCTGAGAGCAATCTCCTCGGATCAAGGGATCGGGGTCGGAGCCGATGCAGTCGGCGCCGAGGCATAGGTGTGCTCCGACGCCAACAGCGCCGAAGACACAGCAACTCCCTCGGATCCGACGCTCAGCCCTCGGCCCCGAGAGCTCGGGTCCGACAAGCTCGAAGGTATAGTCGGCGTCGAAGAGACCACCGCTATCGGCGCCGACGATTCCCCGGGTCCGAAAGGGCCTGGATCCGATGACTCCGAGACCCAAAAATGAGTCAGAGAAGGAGTGATCGGGGCAAATATGGGGGCTGCACTCCCCCCTAGAGGGGGGGGGGGAGGCAAGAGCATCCCCATCTGCATTTGAGTCTGTAAGAACCGACGCATCATCCGATCCATATCCGCTTCGGAGATGCTTCGGGTCGACCTAGATGAAGTAGTGGAGGCGGGCCGCCTCGAAAATCTCGAGGGAGACCTATCCTCCTCCTCCGGTGAAAAACAGGGCGAACGGCGCCGAGAGGAGGGGGATCCGGAGACCCTCGAGGGAGATTTAAGTAGTTTTGCTGGCGGAGCCGAAGGATGAGATTCGGCCCACCTTTTGTGGGACTTATGTCCATCCTTATTCCTTGTGCCTCTTCTCTCTAAGGGAAGAGGCACTAGTTTCCCCAGAGCTCAAACCCGATGAGGGAGGTTGAGTCCCGTGTAGAGCTAAGGGGATAGACGGCACCGAAGCTGCCGAAGCAGCTGGAGCCCTAACGGGAGAGGAAGAAGAAGCCGACTCCTGGGGGAGCTTTCCCGCCAGGATCAGCTTGTTCTTCCTATCCCGAAGTGCCCGGGGGTTAAAGGCCACGCAGATTTGGCAGGCCTCTGACAAATGGGCTGCCCCCAGGCACAAAACGCACTGAGTGTGGCCATCAGCTGGAGAAAGCTTGTGGCCACACTCAGTACATTTAGAAAAAATGGCCTTAGGCCCTTCTGACATCATTCACACACACACCCAAACACTAGGAGGGGGAGGGGAGTGAAGATAAAACTAGTAATAAATTTAACAGAAAAGGGACCAAAAACTAGCACAAGAAGCAGAAAAGGGAACTAACACACACACAACGACAACTTTGAATGAAAAGTTGGTTTAAAACCAGCAATGATCTCACTCAGCCAGGAGCTCTTCACAAGGAAGCTTCTTCAGCCGCGGCAAAAAAACGATCTGAGGTAATGTGGTTGGTAGTAGGGGATTATGGGTAGGGGGAGGAGCTAGGAGCTCGAATCTTGGAAAGCTGCCGGATCGGATCAGAGGTCGGATCCGAGACCCACAGGTTGCAGATCAAATGAAGTAACTACTTCAGATCAGTAGACTTTTTTGCACTTCATGAGAAGGCTAAGGGAGTGCAGCACCAGAAGAGCGAGATCCAAATGTAACTTGGATGGGCCAGGTTTGATTACTTGACCTGGTCCTTGATGTGTTAGATGGGGCATGAAAACAAGAGTCCTTTTGCTTGCTTGCTTGCCTGTCCTGGTGAAAGGACAGGATGCTTGTTCAGGGATACAACACACAGACTGAGGATTCTAGTACTACCAAAAAAATCATTTGAGGGATATAGAACAGTCGATTTTCCTGCAGGTAAAAGATCCACACTGTTGTCATTGCATGTTGGTTTGTGGAGGTAGGATAATTTTTTTTTTTTAACCTACTGTTGTTCCATGCAGTACTTACTAGTGGGTAAACCTAGATTCATACATGGTTTCCAGGTTGACGATTCAGGGGTGCCTTTCTAAGCCTAGCAAAGTTTACCCAAAAGCATAATAATGTCCTATATCCAGATAGGACAATAAGGACCAGGCATTTATAAGCCATCTCTGTCCATAAGGGACATGGGCGCCAGGCTCAGTACAAATTTCATATTTCTCATCCATTGGTGTAGATGAACTTAACCTGAGTAACAAATACCGCTTCAAATGGATTCCATGGAGGGGCAGTCTATGGGACAAATTCCTATCTCTTCAGCATGTTCTGTTTAAATCACAGAAATTCCTGACGTACTACATACCCTACATTGGTGAAAGTCTTTTGTATACTGGCCAACATGGGGGCACCATCTGGCAGGGATATCCCTCAAATGAAGGATACTGCAGCAAGTGAATAGAAGGACATCTTATATTTTTGTTATGTTTGACTAACAATTATGCAAGAGGTTCATATGTGTGGGGTTTGTATCTTATCTTGCAGAATACATTGTTTCAATGGTTTTGTTAGTGCCAGGAGTGGTTTGCATTACTGCCATTTTGGTCTTCCTACCATCTGACTTATTCTGCCATTTATCATTTAAGGTGCCTTGACTAGTTCATTACTGAAATATTAGTTTTAGTATTGCACCAGTGAGAGCAGCAGACACTTCAGAGTTCAACACTGTAACATTACATTAATCTCAATACCACAACTATAACACAAAAAAAGTCAAGTTCAGTATATGAAAGTTGCACATATACTTTTTAGCGGTCTAACGAGATTAGCTTAGTTCCTTACTGTAGTGTTACACTGATTTGCATAGTTTTGGCTTTACAATACTGTAATACTTCTGAACTTTTTGTCTATTACTCTGTACCCTTGTGACTCGCCTGTAGACTAACACACTCACTTTTTTTTTAACTTTAAATGCTTGTACAACTGCTCTTTCAAAGTACTTGAAACAGCTCTGTCAACCTGTGATACAGTTGAAAATACCTGTATGACCATGTGGACCTTGTGTATAGCCACTATACTACATTTAGGTACTCCCATCATCTTTGTTCAGGGTGTTTTCTTAACTCATCAATGTGACTCCTAATTTTGAATGTGACTGTAGTGTTTGGTTGTCTCTCAACAGAAATGCTCCCTACAAACACATTTTTCCCTATGCCTCTGTTTTCCCAGTGTTTGCTTCCTTGTCGGTGTATGCCTACTTCATCTTGTTTTCTGTACAGCTTAAATCCTTATGCCCTATTTTAACTACTGTCTGTTGACAAGTCCACCCTCACCCCACCCCCCGGTTTTGGAGAAGCTCAGGTCCAGCCTGCTTTCGCTTAAGTTAATTACACCTCTTCTGATAATATACTTCTACAGTTCAAATGCCCAAAAACAAACAGTGATAAGCACTCTGTTTAATAACATTCCACTGTTTGCCGTTACTTCAATCAGAAATTTGTTGTAATTATTTTTTCAACACCTTTTGGTCTCACTTTTCTACCATCAACAACTTTCTTGGGTCAGTAAGCACAGCATATGCACTGGTGCATTGGCTGACTGGTTCTGCTGGTTGCAGAGATGTGGCCTGCTTTGCTATCCACCCATCCCCAGCCGGTAACCCATAAATGCATTTTATGCTTGCACCCAAAAACTTTCTTATCACACTAGCGGTTTCCTCACAGAATTCCAATAACACACTCCACCTCTGTAATTCTGCATCCTGAAATAAGGTTTCATGCACACCACTGCTACTAATAAAATATCTTCACCGGTGGTAAAAAGTGCTTAGAAACTAAAACGCTAGGACAAACTACTTAATAGATCTCTCAATTCATTTTCCATCATTCTTACAATATTAACTACTTTGATACTTCTCTATATAAAAAAAAAAATGTTCCAACTGCAGTCCCAGAAAAAGCCACAAGCTCTCATAAAAATCTATTCTTTTACCCAAACCAAGGATATTCATATTAAAAAATCTTTCTTGACAGTGTCAGTAATTTTCTATCTTCCTGTACTCACTGCTAAGCACAACCCTCAACCCTTCTGCAATATACCTGTACAATTTAAACTGGAATACAACTACTTCCAACTATGAATAACACACAGCAAATGAAAGCAACAATCTCCATTAGACTGCACACTTCTCCTCTGATAATCCATTAGCTTATTATATTTCCAACCTTCTATCAATTATCTTCTTCCCTCTGAACATCAGGCAATACATTTTTTCTTACTTCACATCACTGTAAACACACACACCCTCTTCCATTCACAGCAACCTCACTACACCCTCAAGTTACATCTCACCTTAACATTACAAAGCACTAAAAATATTCCAAAACCATCACACTACAGAACAAAAGGCATCTCCCCCCTCTGCCCAAAGATCCACACCTTTGAGGAAACGTGGTTTGCATTATATACACTCCAAATATCCAGTGTTAATTATAAAGGTTTCATCTGCGCTTATTTACAGTGGATATAAAAAGTGTACACACCCCTGTTAAAATGCCAGGCTTTTGTGATATAAAAAAAAGAGACCACGATAAATAATTAAACTTTTCTCACCTTTAATGTGACACATAACCTGTACAATTCAATTGAAAAACAAACAAATCTGTGAGGGGAAAAATATAAAAACTGAAAATTGTACAATAAGCTGGTTGCATAAGTGTGCACACCCTTAAACTAATACATTGTTAAAACACCTTTTGATTTAATTACAGCATTCAGTCTTCTTGGGTAGGAGTCTATCAGCATGGCACATCTTGACTTGGCAATATTTTCCCTCTCTTCCTTACAAAAGCGCTCCAAATCTGTCAGATTGTTAGGGCATCTCTTGTGCACAGCCCTCTTCAGGTCACCCCACAGATTTTCTATTGGAATTAGGTTTGGGCACTGGCTGGGCCATTCTAAAACTTTAATTTTTTTCTGGTGAAGCCATTCTTTTGTTGATTTGGATGTATGCTTGGGGTCATTGTCATGTTGACAGGTTAAATTCCTCTTCATCTTCAGTTTTCTAGCAGATGCCTGAAGGTTTGGACCAAAAGTGACTGGTAATTGGAACTGTTCATAATTCCCTCTACCTTGACTAAAGCCCCAGTTCCAGCTGAAGAAAAGCAACACCAAAGCATGATACTGCCACCACCAAGCTTCACCACTGGCATGGTGTTTTTTTGGTGATGTGAAGTGTTGTTTTTGCACCAAATGTACCTTTTGGAATTGTGGCCAAAAAGTTCAGCCTTGGTCTTATCAGACCATTAACACATTTTCCCACATACTTTTGGGAGACTTGATGTATTGTTTTGCAAATTTTACCTGGGCCTGGATGTTTTTCTGTGTAAGACAAGGCGTCCATCTTGCAACCATACCCCATAGCCCAGACATAAGAAGAATACGGGAGACTGTCGTCACATGTAGTACACAACCAGTATTTGCCAGAAATTCCTGCAGCTCCTTCAGTGTTGCTGTAGGTCTCTTGGCAGCCTCCCTGACCCGTTCTCGTCTTGTCTTTTCAATTTTGGAGGGATGTCCAGTTCTTTGCAACATCACTGTTGTCCCATATTTTTCTCCACTTTTTGATGACTGTCTTCACTGTGTTCCATGGTATATCCAATGCAGTGGAAATTTTTTGCGCCCTTCTCCTGACTGATACCTTTCAACAATGAGATCCCTTTGTTGCTTTGTAAGCTCTCTGTGAATCATGGTTTTGCTGTAGCTGGCAACTTAGTAAATGTCAAGAAAATCTTACTAGGACAGCTGAACTCTATATTAATCAGAGTCTCTTTAATTGATGGCAGGTGTGTACCCAAGAAGAGTGAATGCTGTAATGAAATCAAAAGGTGCTTCAACAAAATATTAGTTTAAGGGTGAGCACACTTATGCAACCAGCGTATTGTACATTTTTTATTTTTTATATTTTTTTGCCCTAACAGATTTGTTTTTCATTTGAACTGTACAGGTTATAGATCACATTAAAGGTGGGAAAAGTTTTGAAATGATTTATTGTGGTCTAATTTTTTTATATCACAAAAACCTGGTATTTTAACAGGGGTGTGTAAACTTTTTATATCCACTGTATATCCAAAGAAAACTAAACCCAACCCTGGTCCGGCCTATCACTCTGTCATCATTCCCCAAGATCAGCCCCCTATCACCCAATGCTTCCCCTCACCACAACCAGTTACTACAGTCTGCCAGCTCAGCACTGGCAGTATAAACAACAAACTTGGGCAATTAAATGCTTAAACATCCACACCACTAGCTGTCTAGCCATCACCGAATCCAGGGTTAAAGCCATGCCCAACCTCTCACCACTTTACTGGATGCTCATATATTTAATGCTTGCCTAGGTTAAAAAAAAAAGGTGAAGGACAGCACTCATCTATTCAAAAAGAATCTCCAAGTTTAACTTATTGCCCAAGGTATCACTTGCCAAAAATTGTATGTTAACTGGCTTCTTGTTTGGCTCCCAAATTCTGGCAGATTTCAATAAAAATTTACTCTGACCTCTCCATGTTAAGAATGGGCATGTAGTACAAATACTTAACCATCCTACAGACACAACTTCAAAACTATTAACCACTCCCTTCTTAGTCTTACAATTACTAATGCCCCCCAAAATACTTCTTTGGTTAAATACTACCTCCCATCAATGGTGCTCATTCTCTTTAGTTTAATTTTCCTTTAGAACCTTGAAAATAAACTCCAAAGCATGATCACCAAATAAGATTTCTGCACTTAAACAAGACCTTGAAACAATTAATTTCCCCCCTGCATTACAGAATACAAACCCTTTTGAGGTAGTATCATTATTCCTTGCAAGCTTCAATGGAAGCTTTTTGGTGTTATCTCTAGAATACATGAAACAAAGCATGGATTAACAAAGAACTCAAATCTCTATTTCAAACAAATAACCCTAGAAAGGCCAACCAGAAATAT
>NC_056741.1:1496372717-1496375217 GCF_019279795.1 Protopterus annectens
TGGGAAAACAGATAGAACCCTTAGAGAAAGGATTAGAGAACATTATCATGCCAGAAAATGCAGTATTGCAAGTGCTTTATCTAAACATATTTTAAGTACAAAATTAACGCACTTTTTTAAATTCATGGTTATAGCACACATTTTTGAGAAAATCAGAAAAGGAGATGTAAACAATTTAACTGAACAAACGGAGTCCAAAAGGATTATAAGATTAAGGGGAGATTATGGACATGGCCTGAATGATAGGGTACCTATTAAACCTAGGTTGAAAGCTAGAAGCCACAATAGGAAGTAAAAAAAAAAAAAAAAAAAAAAAAAAAGAGGTAATCTGTAGTTTTTTTACATATATACAATTATATTTTCCTTGTAGTTAAACAGCTAGGGGGATATATAAATCTTTTATACGAGTCATTTTAGAATGTTGTATTATTAAATTTGTTTTATAAATGTATACACCTTTTAGTAGTGATTTGAATTAGTCATGTGACTTAGTAAGCTGTTATAGAATTGTTTCATGTGCTTTGCATTCTGTTATACATCTGCTGAAGTAGCACTGCTATGAAAGCGCTTATGTTCCTTGTTTTTGATGGTTTCATATTAAAAGGAAAGTTTTACTGGAAATATCTGCTGTCCTTGGATCCTTACGTATCTTTTGTGGCTGGGGCCTGTGGTTCATGTTCTATACATATATATATATATATATATATATATATATATATATATATATATATATATATATATATATATACACACACACATATACATATATGTGTGTGTGTGTGTGATATATATATATATATATATATATATATATATAGTACAGTTGTGTACACTTACCATAAACGTAGATGTTAGAGTGTATTCACTGTTGCAGTCATTACATTTGGGTAGAACCCCAAAGCTATGGTTGGGAGGCTGGAACTAAACAGCATTAGGTGCAGCTATAAGGCCCTGCAGAACTGCAGTGGCAAAGCCTGCCCTGGACTTAGAGAGGCAAATGATAATGCTTTGTAAAGGTGTGAACAGAACTCCAAGTAGCAGCCTCTAGAATGTCTTTGGTTGGTACTCCTCTGAGAAAAGCTGCTGAAGTAGCTGCAGCTCTGGTGGAATGAGACCTAATGCCCTTGGGCACAGGTTTACCATGGTGTACGTAGCAGAAATGGATGTAGTGGCTTATCCACTTTTAAATTGTCTGCTTTGAAATAGCCTTTCCTTCTGATCCTGGAGCATATGTCACTAGTAATTGCTCAGTTTTTCCTAGAGCTTTAGTCCTGCTCAAGTAGAATCTTAGCTGTCTGTGTATGTCCAAGGAATGCAGAATTCTCTCTCCCTTGTTCTGCGGATTTGGATAAAAGGTTGGCAGGTAAATTGTTTGGTTAAGAGCCACACTGGGAAACCACCTTAAGCATAAATGTAGGACTTGTCCTCAGAGACACCCTGTCTGGGTAAAATATGATAAAAGGCTCTACAGCCATGTGGGCCTGTAGCTCTGAAACTCTTTTTGCTGAAGTAATTGCTAGTAGCAGAGCTGTTTTCCATGATAAGAACTTTATATCAGCAGTAGCAGCTGGTTCAAATGGAGGCAGGGTGAGCTTTTCCAATACATAATTGAGGTCCCATGCAGGTAATGGTGATCTTCTAGGAGGCCTTAAATTTTTGGCTCCTCTAAGATACTGCTTTAGTAAAGGATTTTAAAAGATTGATGGGTCTATATTGTAATGAGCCGAAATGACAGAGGCATGGATTTTGATTGATGAGAAAGATAGGCCTTTGTCAAGCATCTCAGTTAAGTATTGTAATATCTGAGGAATATTTGGTTCTGCTATATCAGTTCCTTGTGCTTGATTCCAAGCACAGAATCTCTTCCATTTATCAGCATAAGATTTTCTAGTACTAGGCCTTCTGGCTTCCAAAATGACATCCATCACAGCTTTACTGAGAGGGGTCGTTTGTATAACTACATGATCAGCCATGCCGCCAGGTTCAGTGTCTGGAGTTGATTGTGCAGGATCTGATTGTTTTGCTGGGACAGTAGTTGAGGTCTTTGAGTTAAGGTCCAAGCTGGGTAATGAGACAAGTTCCTTAGGACTGGGTACCAGTATTGGCAGGGCCAGTCCGGGGCAATTAGTATCATCTTTGGTTTCTCTTGTCTGACTTTTAGGAGGACCTTGAGAAGAGGCAGAGGAGGAAAGGCGTAAACTGATTGTTTTTTCCAACTGAAGGATAGGGCGTCCACTTTCCATGCTTGTCTGTGATAAGTCCTTGTGCAGACTCTTTTCAATTGATAATTTTGAGGAGAGGCAAATAGATCTTGTCTGGGCTCCCCCATTTCTCTGTAATCATGCTGAAGACTTGTGGATTTAGTTTCCACTCGTGATGGTCCATAAGGTTTCTGCTTAAATCGTCTGCCAGAGTATTTTGCTTTCCTGGCAGGAATTGAGCTTGAAGATGTATTGGATAGGTCAAAGCTGTGTCCCACAGTGCCATGGCTAATCTGCAA
>NC_056741.1:1496380217-1496382717 GCF_019279795.1 Protopterus annectens
CGCTCTCCTGGGAGGCCTAATGTTTTTTGCCCCTCTGAGATAATGCCTTAGAAGTGGATGTGAAAATAAGGGAGGATCCGTGTTGTAGTGAGCTGAAATAGCTGAGGCGTGGATTTTAATAGATGAAAAAGTAAGTCCTTTGTGTAACATCTCAGTTAAATATTGTAGAATCTGAGGCATGTACGGCTGAAGGGTATTTTGGCCTTTAGCTTGGTTCCAGGCGCAAAATCTTTTCCATTTGTCTGAGTAGGCTTTCCTGGTGCTGGGCTTCCTGGCCTCCAGAATGACATCCATAACAGCTTGTGAAAGAGGGGCTGGCTGGTTGCTTAGGTGATGTGCCATGCAGCCAAATTTAAAGTTTTGAGCTGGCTGTGTGTAATCTGACTGCCTTGCTGTGAGTAGATGAGGAATTTGTGGTAAAATCCATGGTGGGCCCTGGGCCATGTTCCTCAGTAGTGGGTACCAGTGCTGGCGTGGCCAGTCCGGGGCAATGAGCATCATTCGAGGTCTCTCCATCCAGACTTTCAGCAGCACCTTTGTGAGAAGAGGCAATGGAGGCAAGGCATATACTGTCAGCATTTTCCAACTGAATTAGAGTGCGTCCACTTTCCAAGCTTGATGGTGAAATGACCTTGTGCAAAATTTTGAAAGCTGATGGTTTTGGGGGTTGGCAAACAGGTCTATGTCTGGGCGCCCCCATTTTTGAGTTAACATTGCAAATACTTGTGGATCCAGTTTCCACTCCTGGGGATCCATGATGTTTCTGCTTAGGTCGTCTGCCAATGCGTTATTTTTTCCTGGCAGGAATTGGGCTTGTAATTGTACTTGGTAAGCCAGTGCTGTGTTCCACAAGGTCACTGCTTGCCTGCATAGAGGGTAGGAGTGTGTACCCCCTTGTTTGTTTACATACCACATTACTGTGGTGTTGTCTGTCCTTATTATAAGCTGTCCTGGATGTAAGAGGTCCTTGAAGGCTGTCAGAGCATTCTGTACAGCTAGCATTTATTTTTGATTGATGTGTAGATTCCTTTGATCTGCAGTCCATATGCCTTGAACGCACCGTCCTGCCATGTGTGCACCCCAGGAATAGTCCAATGCATCTGTTGTCATAGTTTGCCTGGCTGGGGGTAAGGTGAAAGGCTGACCCTTGTTGAGGTGACATGCCTGTGACCACCATAGAAACTCCTGTTGAAGGCAGGGAATGAGAGGTATTGTTTCCAAGCTGTGGCTGTCTTGAGTCCATACGCTTTTCAGGTACCATTGTAATTTCCTCATATGCAGTTTTGCAAATGGTATTAGAAGTATACAAGATGCCATGAAGCCCAAGGCCTGCAGAATTTTTCTTGCAGGGAGCTGGGTCTTTGTTGCCATTATTTTGAAGTACTGAGTTAGTTGCAGTTGTTTGTCTGGAGTCAGATAAGCCATCTGGGCCCGTTGTATTCAAGCTGGCACCCAGGAATGTCATATTTTGTGAGGGCACTAGTTTTGACTTCTTTTTGTTTATTGTGTACCCTAGGCAACTTAGAAGGTGTTTTACAAAAGTCAAGTGTTGTAAGAGAATGTCCTTGCTATCTGCTTGGATGAGGCAGTCGTCCAGGTATGGGTATATTTGAATTCCTCTTTGTCTGCAGTATGCAATTACTGGTGCCAGGCATTTTGTGAAGACCCTGGGTGCAGTAGATAAGCCAAAGGATAGTGCAGACAATTGGTAATGGGTTGAACCTGCAATGAAAAGGAGGTATCTTCTGCAATTTTGTCTGATGGGGACATGCAGGTATGCCTCCTTGAGGTCCGTTACTAGCAAAGCTTTCTTGCCCAACATGGGAAGAAGCTGCTGTAGTGTTAGCATCTTGAATCTGGGTACTTGCAAGAAGGTGTTTAGAATTGAAAGGTCCAGAATGGATCTCCAAGCATTGTCCTTTCTGGGGACTAGAAAGAGCCTTGAGTAAAATCCTTGGCCTTGCTCCTGTGTAGGTACCAGTTGAATGGCTCTCATGTCCATGAGAGCTGTAATTTGTTTTTCTGCCTCTGCCCATTGATTTTGTGGTAAGTTTGGCATTCCTTTTATCCTTGGCAAGGTGTGGAAATGGAATCTGTATCCTTGTGAGATAATGTCTAGGACCCATTTGTCCTTTGTGACGATGCGCCAGTTGTCTATAAAAAATGCTAATTTTCCTCCCAAGGGAGCTGCCAAGAGATTTTTGCTTGGCAGTTTGAGGTTTAAGTCATTGTGTTTGTCTTCTAGTAGTTTGGGACCCGTCTTCTCCTCCCTTCTGTGTTGCAGTGCCCCATTGGCGTGGTTTGTAAGGGATTTGTGCTTGTCCTCTGCCCCTTGGGCGTCTGTATTTACCCCTCTGTGTTCTGTCAGAAGCTGGAAAGAACCAATTTATTTGCTGGCCAATTTCTGCTGAAGTGTGGGGGTTGTACCTGTAAGAAATCTTTCACCGTCTGCATAGATTTTGCCTTATCCTCCATTTTCTTTAAAACCTCTTCTGCTTTA